>NC_042291.1:16906737-16908868 GCF_901000725.2 Takifugu rubripes | reverse complement strand
TAACCCCTAACCCTCTAACCCTCTAACCTAACCCTTAACCCTCTAACCCTCTAACCCTCTAACCCTAACCTCTAACCCTCAACCTCTAACCCTAACCCTAACCCTCTAACCCTAACCCTCTAACCCTCTAACCCTAACCCTCTAACCCTACCCCTCTAACCCTCTAACCCTCTAACCCTCTAACCCTAACCCTCTAACCCTCTAACCCTCTAACCCTAACCCTAACCCTCTAACCCTCTAACCCTCTAACCCTAACCCTAACCTCTAACCTAACCCTCTAACCTCTAACCCTCTAACCCCTAACCTCTAACCCTCTAACCCTCTAACCCTACCCTAACCCTAACCCTCTAACCTCTAACCCTAACCCTCTAACCTCTAACCCTCTAACCCTAACCCTCTAACCCTAACCCTAACCTCTAACCCTAACCCTAACCCTCTAACCCTAACCTCTAACCCTAACCCTAACCTCTAACCCTAACCCTAACCCTCTAACCCTAACCCTAACCCTCTAACCCTAACCCTAACCTAACCCTAACCTCTAACCCTAACCCTAACCCTAACCCTCTAACCCTAACCCTCTAACCCTAACCCTAACCCTCTAACCCTAACCCTAACCTCTAACCCTCTAACCCTAACCCTAACCTAACCTCTAACCCTAACCCAATCCCTAGCTTGGTTCACCTCTCGCTGCATCTTCTCCCTCTGACCAATGTTTCTCTCACTGCTCTAATCTGGAAGAATAAAAGGCAGAAAACCAACAAAAAAACATTTGTTCTCACGTGTTTTCTTTTTTCTCTCTTTCCATCAAATCATCCTGGTACCAAGAGAAACTACCGACATTCCACTCATTCCTAGACTAGTAAATCCCTGCAAGATTCCTTCATTTACTGAGAATTTCACAGCCTGTTTGTATTTATGGCCCAGAAACAAAATCTCCTTGACTGATCTATTGACAAAAGGCCGTGGTTAACAGGTTAACAGGTTAACAGGTTAACAGGTTAATAGCAGAGGGTGCACTTGCTGCCTAATTCTGGTTCTATCCATGAAAATGCTGTCAGATGTTTATATGGGGGCTACTGACCAATCACTGGGAGGCAGCTGACTTAGCTTTTCTTCACAGAATCACACTTTCCTTTGATCTTTTACGAGCTGTCTCACATCACTTGTTCGTTTATTGCTTCATATCAGTCTCGTCCTGTAACGAGGAGCCCGAGCAGACCGAGGTGAAGGACTCAGCCAGGGGATAGCCCTCGTCTTGCCTTACATAAGGGTGGGATCATGCCGCAGTGGCTAATTCTGATTCAGCTGAGCACAGGCTGTTCTTACGTAAGATATCTCATTGCAGGAGTGGAGGCTGTGATTTACTGCACAGGCTCATTAGCTAATGGAGCTGCAGAGGAGAGCAGCTAAATCAATAGACACAGAGCCATTTGACTTTGGATTCTGCCAGCTCGCCGTCTGCTGGCTGAATACATGAAGAAATTCATTGAGTTTCCAACTGCAGGTCCAGCTGGTCTCCTCAAAGGTCAGCGGTGTCGTTAATACCTCTGTTATGTTCTGGGTCTAACCAGGATCTTCCTCCAGATGTTTCCCAGGAATGTACCATTCCCAATGTGTTTTTGCACAGGTGAGTTTGTTCACCTGTGTATCCTGTATCAGCCCTCTGCTGCATAATTGCTAATCACTCACTCAAACCTGATTCATCTTTATCCCTCCTGGAGAACGGTTGCCTTCACTCTTAACTCGCACTTCATTTCTTGACTGTGTGATGATGATGATGAGCAGAAAGAGCAATCACACCTCAGGAACTTCACCTGAGAACGATTGGACATGAGTGCTTCTGCTAACCTCTAGCATCGGTGGGAACATGCAGAGCAAACCTCAACCACTGTCCCACTAGTTTAGCATTTCTCTCTCTGTGGGCCTCTCAGATGTTTGGCAGGAAGAGAACCTTTGGAGAGGCCCTGAACCTGTGCACCCCGATGTCTCAAGAATATCCTGTAGCATCCGAGTCAAAGCTAAGACGGAGCAAACTTTCGTTTGTCCTCATCCACCACGTTGACTCCTACTCCTGGACGAAGCCTTGTTCCTCTTGTTCCTACTCCAGGCTACCAGCATTTTTCAGACCTCA
>NC_042291.1:16890410-16906637 GCF_901000725.2 Takifugu rubripes | reverse complement strand
CTCGTGTTCGCTCGTAGCTTCTGCTCGGTAACGCTCTGCTCGTGGTTCTGCTCGTAGCTCTGCTCGTAGCTCTGCTCGTGGTTCTGCTCGAGGTTCTGCTCGTAGCTCTGCTCGTGGTTCTGCTCGTAGCTCTGCTCGAGGTTCTGCTCGTGGTTCTGCTCGAGGTTCTGCTCGTAGCTCTGCTCGTGGTTCTGCTCGTGGTTCTGCTCGTAGCTCTGCTCGTGGTTCTGCTCGTGGTTCTGCTCGTGGTTCTGCTCGTAGCTCTGCTCGTAGCTCTGCTCGTGGTTCTGCTCGTGGTTCTGCTCGTAGCTCTGCTCGTAGCTCTGCTCGTGGTTCTGCTCGTGGTTCTGCTCGTAGCTCTGCTCGTAGCTCTGCTCGTGGTTCTGCTCGTGGTTCTGCTCGTGGTTCTGCTCGTAGCTCTGATCGAGGCTGTCTTGGTGAGCTTCACTTACGGAACATTCTCCATGACCAGCTGAAGTTTCGGCGCTCCGCCAGATCCCCGACCTTTGACCCTCGCTCTCAGACCATCAGCCATCCACAAACGTCACTCATTGTGCAACGTTTGGTGAGAGACGGAGAAAAGTGGCGCCTTTATTGGACTGAAACATGCGCCGTTACCAGTGATGTGGTCGAGCCTGGTACTGCAGCCTCATCAGACCATCGAGGCGTTTGCCCCCCCGGTACGCTGTCAGATGTGCTAACGCTGCTAATGCTGCTAACCTGGCTGGATTCCAGCCTTCATGGACTGGACTTGCCCATCAGAGGAGGTCAAATCCATTCCTCGCGGGGTTGAATTCAAGCCGGGATTTACATCCTACCAAGCAGGAACTGCTTTCACCAGGTAAATGGAGCCCCAGGTGAAGGTGTTTACCTGTAGCTTGGATCCGGCCCTCCAGGACTGGATTTGCCCACCCCTGGTTAAGTCCCTCAGGAATGGATTCAAGTCTTTAATGTCCTCCTGAACAATCTCTTTCTTTGTCTTCGTTAATCCTCACTCTCCTCCGATCAGAGCTCCTCCGTCTCGCTGAAACAGGCCAGATTACTGCCCCCCCCCCCCCCCCCCCCCCCCGCTCTCCACCAGATTAAGATGCATTAGATTTGAACTGATTTAGCCATTTAGCATCAGCCCGTTGAGGGCTAGCAGCCACTGTCTGATGTTCTCCATGCAGACCGAACCGCCTCGCTAACAATATGCTCCATCATCGCCCTGCACACACCCGCTGTCTGTGCACACACCCGCTGTCTGTGCACACACCCGCTGTCTGTGCACACACCCGCTGTCTGTGCACAAACTGGAGAGTGATGAGGCTAAAAAGAGCTTCAGCACGGATGCAGAAGTGGCTCGAGGAACGGAGATCATTGATGGAGATCATTAAAAATGAAGAGAGCAGGCAGATCCTTCAACCTGGAGGAGGAGATGATTGTGAGGAGCTACGGAAGCCGTCTCGTAACGATGTCACACATCAGCATTTGTTGAGCCTGAAATGAAATAAAAATAAAATGGCTGATGAAGCCTGGAAGAGATGGAGGGAGGTCTGTGACGCAGATGGTGGACAGAAATCAAGAGCGAGAGACTCAATGTTTGCTAGCTCCTCTCAGTCCTGCTTCAGCATCCTGGGTGTGTTTTATGTGCACGCGGAGCAACACAATCATCTCCACCTGGTACCAACCTCAAATTCAGCTTCTTCTTCTGGGTGACATTTAATCTGACACGAGTGTGAAAGTTGAAGCGAGGCTGAATAAAAAGATGAAGCTGAGCATGCTCGCGGCTATGCTACACAGCTAATGTGTAGTACAACGAGTCACAGGGAACCTTTGAAGAAGCAAAAACCTTTAGATCCAGAAAGAAGAGCCCTTGTTGATCACCTGCTAATCTGGTTATGATGTGGTCACACAGGTGACCAGCAGATGTTCATGGTGGAAACTTTGATTTCTACTTTTGATTCCAAGTAATCTGTGACTTAGACACCAAAAGTCAAAAACATGTGTTGAGGCAGAGCAGAAAAAGAGAGAGAAGATTAGAGGGAAGAAGGACAAATTAAGAGATAAGGAAAGAGGAAGATAAGGAAGATAAAATGGAGGAGCTAAAGAGCAGCTGACCAGCAACAGGCTCCTCCCACTGGTTTCCATACAGGACAACAGCTGCCTGGAGGAACACACACACACACACACGCACACACACACACACGCAAAAACACACACACACGCAAACACACACACACACACGCAAACACACGCACACGCGCGCAAACACACGCACACACATATACAGACACACATACACACGCGCGCAAACACACGCACACACACACAAACACACACACATACAGACACACACACTCCTCCTATCTCTCAGCATGTGTTTGTTCCCACCAAGGTTCTTCCAAGACGTCCATATCTGGAAGAATGTTACATTCCACTCAAGCCGGAACATTCCCTATTCCCATATTTGACCTTGTTGCTTTAGTGCGACTGAAAAACACACTTTTAAACACACACACACACAGGCACACACACACACACACACACACACACACACGTGCTCGTACCTGCCTGAAGCCAAACTCAGAGCTGAGAAAAACAGGTTGCTTTGATCTCATCCAGCAGCTTTTATCCTCCTTCATTTACTTCAATTCCCATGAAACATTTCAGTAAATATTCAGATAAATATTTTCCCTTGTGGGTTGTAAAATTAGGACATCTCAATAGGACAGAGGGAGGAGGAAGGGAGGGAGGAAGGAAGGAAGGGAGACCGAGGTCAGAGGTCAGATCCAGAGAAAGACCGGGATCAGAGGTCAGAGGTCAGATCAGATCTGTGTATTACGTCTCACTCTTGCAGAAAGATTCCATGTCTCCCCTCAGCATGACTGAGGGCCACCTGAGCTAGCTTTATGGTGTAAGCTGTCCATTTTATGTGTATGGCACCCCTGTGATTATTGTGTGTGTGTGTGTGTGTGTGTGTGTGTGTGTGTGTGTGTGTGTGTGTGCGTGTGCGTGTGTGTTGAAAAAATGTAGATTATAGATTCCATAATGCTTGCTGATGCAAGTGAGCAGCTGGAAACACTGATGCTACTTGTGTGGAGCTTGTTTGCTGCCTTTAAGTATAAGTATAGAGCGCACACACACACACACACACACACACACACACACACACACACACACCCTTTCTCAAACAGGAACCAACATGTTCTGGAATCTGGTGGGGGGAACTGTTGTCTTTTCCACTAACTGGCATGCTGTTAAATGACGTGTGACGTAAAAGGGGCGGAGTCAAAGTCAAGTGGCATGTTTCTATGACAACAGAAAGTGAGTGAGTGGTGAGTGCAAATACCTGTTCACTAGTTGTGTTTATTTTCCAGAGAAGCGTTACCCATTACTGAGGTCATTAAGTCCCCTCTAAACCAGTATTATCTAATATGCAGTGTGTATTAGTGCACGTAAAGTGTGTGTGTGTGTGTGTCAGTAGCTTGATCAGCCTGTCAGCTCCCATACTCCAAAAACCAGTCCCACCTTTGTTGAGCAGTGAGCACTGGTCTCGGCCTCTGATCTCAGTCACTGATCTCGGCCCCTGGTCTCGGCCCCTGGTCTCGGCCCCTGATCTCAGTCACTGATCTCGGCCCCTGATCTCAGTCACTGATCTCGGCCCCTGATCTCAGTCACTGATCTCGGCCCCTGGTCTCAGTCACTGATCTCGGCCCCTGGTCTCAGTCACTGATCTCGGCCCCTGATCTCGGCCCCTGGTCTCGGCCCCTGCTCTCGGCCCCTGATCTCGGCCCCTGGTCTCGGCCCCTGATCTCAGTCACTGATCTCGGCCCCTGGTCTCGGCCCCTGGTCTCAGTCACTGATCTCGGCCCCTGGTCTCAGTCACTGATCTCGGCCCCTGGTCTCGGCCCCTGATCTCAGTCACTGATCTCGGCCCCTGGTCTCAGTCACTGATCTCGGCCCCTGATCTCGGCCCCTGGTCTCGGCCCCTGCTCTCGGCCCCTGCTCTCGGCCCCTGGTCTCGGCCCCTGGTCTCGGCCCCTGGTCTCAGTCACTGGTCTCGGCCCCTGCTCTCGGCCCCTGCTCTCGGCCCCTGATCTCAGTCACTGCTCTCGGCCCCTGCTCTCGGCCCCTGCTCTCGGCCCCTGGTCCTCAGAGGTTCTCTCCACCTCACTAATGCAAATGCATTCATGAACCAACAGTTTCTTTCCTATCTGCTTTGTAGCTGTTTGGCGAGCATCACATAAGCTCTTCAGGCTAATTGGCCCCCCTGCTGGGCCGCAGGTCCCGGTGGGACCGTGGGGGGCCGTGGGGGGCCGTGGGGGGCCGTGGGGGCCGTGGGGAGGAGGCCTGCCTGATTAAATCGCCCTGTGCTCCCTTCAGTTGTGTGCAGCTTAGTGCATGAGAGCAGGGAGGCATCAGGACATAAACCAGCGTATTATGGGCTCATGTAAATCAGCCATCGCTCTTCATTTGCATCTGTGAGAGAGGAGCTGTCAGTCATTGTTGCCATGACAACGCCGCTGTGGGCAGCTGCACTTTCCCTTCGCCTGATGTGTTCTGAGCAAGCGTCCGTCAGTCTGGCAGGTGCCACAGAGGAATTCTGGGAAGCCAGTTGGTGATGAGTGATGGCAACAACTGAGCGATGGGGAGTGTGTGTGTGTGAGTGTGTGTGAGTGTGTGTGTGTGTGTGTGTGTGTGTGTGTGTGAGTGAGTGTGTGTGAGTGTGTGTGAGTGAGTGTGTGTGAGTGTGTGTGAGTGATGGAGGCAGATGGAAGCAGGGAGGAGATGACTCACATTCACTCTACAGATATTGTACCATCCACCCAAAGCACCGGCACACCCCAGGAGAAAGAACGACTTTCCCTGCCCCCCGTCGCCCCCCCTTTTGCCCCCCTTTTGCCCCCCATTAATCAGGTAAGGCTGGGATGTTTGGGCAATTCAGAACCAGATTTATGTTCAGTGTTGCACAAAGGAAATATTGGAGGAAGCACAAATAAATTGGAGGTAAATTGGGCCACAGGACGAGGGGCCACAGGACGAGGGGCCACAGGACGAGGGGCCACAGGACGAGGGGCCACAGGACGAGGGGCCACAGGACGAGGGGCCACAGAAGGGACCTGCAGGGCTTCCAGGGTGGTGGAACCAGCAGAACCAGGGCAGCAAATGAGAACCACCTTCTGAAATTTAGCCTTCTTAAAAAAAAGCTGCCTTATCTTTAGTACCTGCGATGATGCCGAGCTCCACAGTTCAGGAGGTCAAACTGCTGTTGAACGAACGGCTCCAGAATTCCTGCTTGACAGTGATGTTTTATACACTTTATATCAGGAAAATCCCCGTGACAACGTGTGTGTGGAGGTTCTCAGCTGCTCCAACCCTGTCTCATGACCATGAAGCGTGCAGAGCTGAACCAGACGGAATCATCTTGCTCTCTAATCCGGCTTTTCTTTATCTTCTCTAAATAATATATTGGAATTTTATGATTTGAACTGGTTGTTCTACAGGTTCCAGGAGGCAGAGCAAAGCTCACGTGTACTGACGACTGGGAAGGATCCAGCACAGCGCGAGCACGTGACGTGCACGTCAGCAGACACTATTTCTGTCGTACGTGCTTCAATAGTGAAGGCGCCGTAAGTCCAGCGTGGATTTCATCAGCCATCAAACGTCCCGCCGCTCGTTAAGCACATGTGGGGGCACCAGGACAGCTGGGACATCCCATAAATCCCGGGGTTACGGGGGAGACGCATGGAAACATCCCAGTTCCAGCTCAACATATCCGAGAGCTTCTGGAAACATCTTGGAAACGTCTAATAGTTCAGAGCAGGTCACCAGGTGACGACGCACCTGTGGATCTGGAGCAGATGGACGACTGAGGCGCGTTAACCCCCCCAGAACTTCAGTCATGAGCAAAGAAGCAAAACGAACGATAACAATTAAGATCACACTGGTCCCTAATGTGGCGTCCCAGCCGGGGGGGGGCTGAGGAACCGGACAGAACCAGTCGGAGCAGATGGTGAAATGGCACCTGTGTTCAGCTGCCAGGGCGGTTGTAGACACAGCTGTCAGTCACGCCTGGTGTGTGTGGGTGTGTGTGTGTGTGTGTGTGTGTGTGTGTGTGATTCTTTGTTGCTTTGTTCTCAGGCCTTCTAATGTCAGATGTAGGTTTATTGCACTCATATTTTATTACTTTCTCAAGCACCACTCAAGTCTGAGATTAGAGCTCACGGAACAAAAATGTCACCTGCCGCCCTCGTTTCTCTTCTTCTTCGTTTCTCTTCTTCGTTTCTCTTCTTTGTTTTTCTTCTTCGTTTCTCTTCGTTTCTCTTCTTTGTTTTTCTTCTTCGTTTCTCTTCTGTTTTTCTTCTTCGTTTCTCCTCTTTGTTTCTCTGTTATTACTGTGTTTTACTGCCATCCAGTGGTGAAACGTATCCATGTATTATATATATTATAATATATTATATATTGTAGTCTAACGTAATAGATGTGTTACTGATCATATTGTTTTTTTGCTCAGATTGTTACTCATTCACTTATTTTTTGTTCAAAACATGTTCAAAACTATGTAAATAAAGAGTTTTTCATTCTATTACACAAAAACTGTATTATTGATTTTATTGTGCTTTATGGTAATTCAGACCCAGTGTCCACATATGTGGACAACATTTTTCTCTAAAACTGCATCATGTAAAAAGATGATGCTTAGTTTTTATACTTATTGGGTTCCAATAAGTCCAAATAGCAAAGAGAAATAAAAATTGCATATCAAAACAAGAGCGTGGGTCTTAATATACAGTACTGCCTTCCATCCACATCCACATTACAACTTAAAAGAACTTCCCATCTCAGTAGGTTTATTAGCTGATTTGATAAATATCAGATGGAGAAAAAACCAACGTGTGCATTTATTTTTCCCTTTAATTTCAGTGAGCAGGAAACAGAATGATTAGAAACAGAAAATGAAAGAGTAGCAGCAGAAATTCAGCTGAAATATACCACAGATTTGATGAAGAGCAGCAGTTTGTGGTAAAAAGAACTCCGTCATGTAAAAACACTCTTTCAGACGACATCCTGACGGTGTTAGTGAGCAGCACCTCGTGCACATTTGAATGCACGGCTAATTAACCCGAGCACTCTCAGCTTGCACTTGCACTCACAGTTGATTTTAAAGAGCACCCTGCACAGGCTGGACGCCCTCTGCACCCTCTTTCACTGAGGACGGGGGGGTGGTCGGTGGCAGAGTGGAGTGGGGGGTGGGTGGGTGGGGGGTGGTCGGGGCCGAGGTGGGTGAGTTGTTCCGCATTACGTCCCTCATCCACCTGGTGTACTGGCATATTCTGCTGTAGGTGCTGGGGTCCGGAGGGTTGGAGCACCCAAAGCTGTACCACTGGACGCCCTGCAGCTGCCCGCCACACTCCATCACAGCGCCGCGGTCGTCCTGGACCAGCAACAGACCACACGTTGGACAACGACACAGCAGACGTGCACAAGTCTGACCTCGTGTCGACTCTCACCAGGCAGTTGGTTCCGTCCACCTGACCGGCGCAGACCATCCCGTGGGACCAGTGCATGGGAAACAGCTCTCTGCAGGTCCGGTCGTCCACCACAGGCACACTGATGCACTTCAGCCTTTTGGGAGATTCGTCTGGTTTCCAGAGAAATCGACGCACGCACGAGTAACAATTAGCAGCGATCGTTTCTCACCCTGAAGCGACGGCCTCGGCCACTGGAGCTTCGTTCTCAGGGGACGTGAGGGAACGCCACTGCGTTCTCTTCATTAGTGTTGTGAGCATCAAATCTAAACCGACTTCAAGGTGACTTGACTTTCAGTCTTAATCATTGATTTTTTTCTTAGCTGTCCTAGTTTTGGGGAGCATAAAGCTGTTATTAATGTGGTGCGTGTTAGCTAGTTAGCTACGTTGACGCTCGATTGTACAGGCCACAGTCAGTGAGGTGATACTCCCTTTAAATCTACTTACCCTGGTTTGGAACGGTGGACCCCCAGCCACTGACACGGCAGGTCTCCCCAGGCTGGGGGCACCTGCTGGGCAGGGGAATCGGCTGCACGTACTGGTTGAACCTGGCTGGTTTGGCCAGCCGGACCATGGCCAGGCTGTGGAAGGGGGAGCGGTAGGGACTGTGAAGGACTGTGAGGTCCGTGTCGATGTGCTGCTCCGTGCCCTCCGCCACAGAGACGTCATGGTCGCCCAGAGAAGCAGTGATGTTGGAGGATCTGCCAGGACAGCTTGATGAGCGCAGCCAAAACCCTTTTCTTTTGATTTAAAATGCCCAAAATGATCTAACGGACTAAACTTGCAATTTGATGCCCAAAGAAAAAAAGAGTAATTTCAAGCTGTAATTTTTTTTTACAATAGGAGACTTACAAGGGTGCACATGCGAAAGATGTGACGATCCAGCGGGGGTCAACGAGCGCTCCGCTGCAGGACCTCCCGAGCCGAACGTGCCACGGTCTGGACTGAGGCTGGCACTCAGCAGCACCCTGCAGGGGAACCGCTTCTGAAACGCACACACAACCACAGTCAGAGCCGGACCGGTCCCGCGTCCATCAGCCCGTTTCAGGCAGCCCAACGTCAGACCTGAGAAGCTCAAAGCAACGAGAAGAAGCAGAAGGTTCATGATTCTGAAGCCCAAGTGGGGCCACGGATGCGTCACCTTGGCCTTTATTCCTGGGGCTCGTGGGAGGAGCTTCCCAACAGCACAATTTCCTGCTCACTAATAAACCTAATAAACCTTATCAGAGAACATTTTGACATCCCAGAATAATAACATTCTCTCAGAATTGGCTGAGTTGCCGAGGAAACAACAAAGATTTACGACTGTCCTACATGGGTGACATTTATGGTTTCAGTCCTGAACTGTAAAATGTCCCAGATAAATGACGAAAGAATTCCAGTTACGAGACGTTAATAAGATAAGAGGGAAGCCCCACCCTCAAAGATTAGGCTATTACGCAACACCATTAGGAGAGGAGAGGAGAGGAGAGGAGAGGAGAGGAGAGGAGAGGAGAGGAGAGGAGAGGATGGAAGGGTAGGAGAGGAGGAGAGGAGAGGAGAGGAGAGGAGAGGAGAGGAGAGGAGAGGAGAGGAGAGGAGAGGAGAGGAGAGGAGGAGAGGAGAGGATGGAAGGGTAGGAGGAGAGGAGAGGAGAGGAGAGGAGAGGAGAGGAGAGGAGAGGAGAGGAGAGGAGAGGAGAGGAGAGGAGAGGAGAGGATGGAAGGGTAGGAGGAGAGGAGAGGAGAGGAGAGGAGAGGAGAGGAGAGGAGAGGAGAGGAGAGGAGAGGATGGAAGGGTAGGAGAGGAGGAGAGAAGAGGAGAGAGGAGAGGAGAGGAGAGGAGAGGAGAGGAGAGGAGAGGAGAGGAGAGGAGAGGAGAGGAGAGGAGAGGAGAGGAGAGGACGGTGACCTCAGTTCTGTCTGAATGCAGATGCTTCGTGCCAGAAGCAGCTCTGAGGTCCAGTAGAAAGCTGTGGGTGGTGTGAGAAGCTCATTAGGGGTTCGTAATGTATCTGCTGACTTAATTAATGAAGAAGCTCACTAGAATACCTGGATCAAAGCTCCTGGTTGATTTGGCTACAGAAACCTTGGATTGTTCTTGTTTTCTTCAATCAAGGAAGAAGAACAGACCCTCTTTCCAGGCTCAAGCCGTTCTCCATCTCCTTTTCTAATAGTTGGGCCTTGAGGAGCCGGATTAATTCATGGTGAGATGCTCCTCCAGGTCAGTAGAGCTGAGATCAGAAGGCGAGCTCTCTGGAGAAGCATGGTGGCCCGAGGGAAACCCGGCCATCGCCTCCTGAAACCAGGCAGCAGCGTCGCCTGAGACGTCCACTATAGGAAATCTGACGTTATCAAAGGATCAAAGACTGACGTGACAGGAGCGGGTCAACAAAATCATAAAATCCATTTTACAATCTCATAAAAATCGCAGCAAACCTTAAATCGATTGAAGCGGAAAGTTTCACAAGGACGGTTTGAAGTTCAAACGACGTTGCAGACGGTGGTTTGAGGGGCAACATGGGGCAACAACCGAAGTTCTGACCCCAACACCAGTGACAGTGTCACCTACAGAGCTCTGCCGAGGGACCCTTGGGCAACATTCTCGACCCCAATGCTCACATAATGATGGCAGCTCCTTCAGGGGTCGCCCCCCCCCCAGGGGTCGCCCCCCCCCCCCAGGGGTCGCCCCCCCCCAGCACCCTCCCAGTCGCCCCCAAAAGGGAGCAAGCTGCCAAAATATGAAAACATCCGTAACTAAGAGCCGTAACAGTGGTGCCAGTGATGAGCGACATCAAAGACTCTTTATTCATCTCAGTTTTCCTGCATCTCCTCCTTTGATCTACTGTAGATGATTCATTTTCCATCCATACAAACATTCCTTCTCATGTACTGACCACAAATTCAGGGTTTTCTTTGTATAAATACTTTATTTCAAGACATGACAAACAGTTTAAGTCACTTTTAGGTGGCCATTTTTCTCCCATTCTTTATTATTTTCGAGCCTGCCGTGAGGACACGTTTCCCCATCTTCACGTCCCCGAGGCTGCAGCAGCGACGCTCCTCTCTGGTTCCAGGCTTGTTTCAGTTGTTCTTCTCTGAGGGGCAGGATGGACGTCACATCTTTCAAGGATCTCTCCAAGACTTCTGGAGCGGATCTCCGTCCATGGCGACTGTGTGACGGCTCCAACTGTGAGCGTGGCTGGAGGAGACTGGGGGGCGCGTTACTGCTGCGCATACAAGGCGTGGTAGAGCTGATCTTGCACAATTTCAGCGTAGGTTCTCACCACCGTTTTAGTGTCACTGTAAAGGTTCCTGTGGAGGAGCACAGACAGGGGAGGCTTGTAGGTGAAACGCACTTCCAAACTCCCTTCTCTGACTGTTCTTACTTTGCCTTCTCCTCAAACTTCAGCCCCTTTATTCCCTCCAGATATGCACTGGCAGTGTTGACAGCTCTGCTGTAGTAGGACCTAAAGCTATCGGTGATCCTGCTCAGGGTCCCCTGCTCCTCATCCGTCTCCCTGGGCACACGGAAGCTCTCAGCACCTGCACAGGACCGGCTGCTCAGTTCTGGCCTCCTTCGATTCTTTCATTTATTCAGAAGAATCATCAGTCGGTTTAACTTGACACTCTGAGACCCACTTACCCACCACGAGGAGGACGAGGAGCGCAGTGATGGCCAGCAGCTTGCTCATGGCGTCGCCTGTGTCTGACGGGACAAAATGAGAGGAAATTCAAATCTTCCTTACATCCACCAGGGTGAGACATTTCTCCACCGAGGGAACTGATGCTGCGTTAGCAAAGTGAAATGAGGCTCAGCAGCCAGGAAAATGATATCCCGCCTTCTTCTTCCTGACTCAAAACCATCATCTCGTGTCCTGCAACGTCTCACAAAAGGAATATAGTCCTGCGACTGAAGTGAAAGAGTCGCTACTCACGTGTTCCTCTCAAGAAATGACAGCGATGGAAGCTACATGAGGGCTCTGTCCAGTTATATAGCAATGATGTGCTGGCTCCTTGATCCCAGAGCCAAAGTGCATCCTGTGCTAGATAAAGGCGACGTTTGTAACCGTAAACACGTCCTGATACAAAGCATCGCACTTATCTAGCTCCATTGGGTGTCGCTGAGGTGGGGGAGCCTGGTATTGATGCGTTTCCCCAGGAACCTGAGCTTCTGTTTGCTCTTATGCTCCATGTCTTCTTCACAGCCTCCACGCTTGCATAACGCCGCTGATGTCACATCAACAGTCCGAAGTCCTGAAAACCCTCATGAATCAGGTGAACGAGGCGCTTGTGAAACATTTTGGTCACGGACATTAAATTCATAATGAATATATGAAGATGAATTTATGAAAACTAGAATTCCCTTTTGTTCATGAAACATCTGGAACCATCAACAGTCTCTGGAGCAGCGAGACCGAAGATCAGTTAGCATCGTTAGCATTTCAGTCTTTCTGTGACGGAAGTGCAGATTATTCAGGCTTTTGGGGGGTTTGTTAGCTTGTGAAGGTGTTCGACATATTTGGAAGCAGAGAAGGAAACAACAACAGCCATTTAGGACACTGGTTGATCTCAACGCCACGTGTGGAACCAGCAGAATTCTCTGGAACGGTGACGTGTTCGTCTTCCACACAAAACCAAAATCCAACCTTTGATCAGGTGATTCACCATCACATGTCAGGGTGTTTGAAGCCTACGGCCGTCCCGGGACACTGGTGGATAAACAAGTCCGACCTTTGTGGCTGGACCGTAATTTGGCACCGACGCCGTGTAGTTTGGTTCCTGACTGGAACCTTTCGCAACATCTTTTATTCATTTTCATTTTCTGCATTTACCATTTTTACTGGGCTACAGTGGAGATTCTTAATCGTCACGTGTAGCTGCAGTTTAATGTAGCTGCAGTTTAATGTAGCCGCAGTTTAATGTAGCCGCAGTTTAATGTAGCCGCAGTTTATTGTAGCCGCAGTTTAATGTAGCCGCAGTTTAATGCAGCCGCAGTTTATTGTAGCCGCAGTTTAATGTAGCCGCAGTTTAATGTAGCCGCAGTTTATTGTAGCCGCAGTTTAATGTAGCCGCAGTTTAATGTAGCCGCAGTTTAATGTAGCCGCAGTTTATTGTAGCCGCAGTTTAATGTAGCCGCAGTTTATTGTAGCCGCAGTTTAATGTAGCCGCAGTTTATTGTAGCCGCAGTTTAATGTAGCCGCAGTTTAATGTAGCCGCAGTTTAATGTAGCCGCAGTTTAATGTAGCCGCAGTTTATTGTAGCCGCAGTTTAATGTAGCCGCAGTTTAATGTAGCCGCAGTTTAATGTAGCCGCAGTTTATTGTAGCCGCAGTTTAATGTAGCCGCAGTTTAATGTAGCCGCAGTTTAATGTAGCCGCAGTTTATTGTAGCCGCAGTTTAATGTAGCCGCAGTTTATTGTAGCCGCAGTTTAATGTAGCCGCAGTTTAATGTAGCCGCAGTTTATTGTAGCCGCAGTTTAATGTAGCCGCAGTTTAATGTAGCCGCAGTTTATTGTAGCCGCAGTTTAATGTAGCCGCAGTTTATTGTAGCCGCAGTTTAATGTAGCCGCAGTTTAATGTAGCCGCAGTTTATTGTAGCCGCAGTTTAATGTAGCCGCAGTTTATTGTAGCCGCAGTTTAATGTAGCAGCAGTTTAATGTAGCAGCAGTTTATTGTAGCCGCAGTTTAATGTAGCCGCAGTTTAAGGTAGCCGCAGTTTAATGTAGCCGCAGTTTATTGTAGCCGCAGTTTAATGTAGCCGCAGTTTAATGCAGCCGCAGTTTAATGCAGCCGCAGTTTAATGCAGCCGCAGTTTATTGCAGCCGCAGTTTAATGCAGCCGCAGTTTAATGCAGCCGCAGTTTATTGTAGCCGCAGTTTAATGCAGCCGCAGTTTATTGCAGCCGCAGTTTATTGCAGCCGCAGTTTAATGTAGCCGCAGTTTAATACAGCCGCAGTTTATTGTAGCTGCAGTTTAATGTAGCCGCACTTTAATGTAGCCGCAGTTTAATGTAGCCGCAGTTTATTGTAGCCGCAGTTTAATGCAGCCGCAGTTTATTGTAGCCGCAGTTTAATGTAGCCGCAGTTTAATACAGCTGCAGTTTATTGTAGCTGCAGTTTAATGTAGCCGCAGTTTATTGTAGCCGCAGTTTAATACAGCCACAGTTTAATGTAGCTACAGTTTAATGTAGCTGCAGTTTATTGTAGCCGCAGTTTAATACAGCCACAGTTTAATGTAGCTACAGTTTAATGTAGCTGCAGTTTATTGTAGCCGCAGTTTAATGTAGCCGCAGTTTATTGTAGCTGCAGTTTAATGTAGCCGCAGTTTATTGTAGCCGCAGTTTAATGTAGCCGCAGTTTATTGTAGCCGCAGTTTATTGTAGCCGCAGTTTAATACAGCCACAGTTTAATGTAGCTACAGTTTAATGTAGCTGCAGTTTATTGTAGCCGCAGTTTAATACAGCCACAGTTTAATGTAGCTACAGTTTAATGTAGCTGCAGTTTATTGTAGCCGCAGTTTAATACAGCCACAGTTTAATGTAGCTACAGTTTAATACAGCCACAGTTTAATGTAGCTACAGTTTAATGTAGCTGCAGTTTATTGTAGCCGCAGTTTAATACAGCCACAGTTTAATGTAGCTACAGTTTAATGTAGCTGCAGTTTATTGTAGCTGCAGTTTAATGTAGCCGCAGTTTAATGTAGCTGCAGTTTAATGTAGCTGCAGTTTAATGTAGCCGCAGTTTAATGTAGCTGCAGTTTAATGTAGCTGCAGTTCATGAATGGACAATAAGAGAAATCCGCCTCGGATGTGTGACAGGCCGACGGATGCTCATTCAAAAATGAGCAGCAACTCTTTGAACTGATGTTCCAGACAGTCGTTGAGCAACAGGCAAACACACACCCTGGACGGGTCCATCACCCTGGACGGGTCCACCACCCTGGACGGGTCCATCACCCTGGACGGGTCCATCACCCTGGACGGGTCCATCACCCTGGACGGGTCCATCATGGACTGTCTGTCCATCACAGGACACACAGCAGGGGGCTTCCTGCCCTGACAGGAAGTCCTCCTCACACATTCTTGAGCAACACATCAACACGTTTTAGCTTAATACATCATTTCTGAAGTCAAGTTCTGAAAAGAAGAAGCAGGTCTGATGAAGTCTCCAGTTCATTTTAATGAACACACACCTATACACACAATCACACTTTGGTTAGTGTATCAAAGACAAAATACTGTACATGCACAATCTGCATAGGTAGTGCTGAGATGTTCTGCTCTGTTATTTCTCAGCGTGATTTGGGAGATTTTAATTAGACCAAGCGATGAGGATTGTTTGCATTGTGCATTGCTGTTGGCAGCTGGAGCTGCAGTTCTCTCCACGCCATCACCCGTTACAGGCGGCAGACCTCAGGCGTTTCCCTCCCGGTCGCTCTACTCAGCAGGCATGAAGTTGTCGAGGACGGCCTGAACGCTGGCGATGCCGTCGTCCAGGCTCTCGCCTATGTGGGGGCGCAGGTACTGCTCATATGCACCCAGCGCTGACAGACGGGCCTTGTCCACCACGGGTTCTAGCTCCGCAGCAGCAGCACTGTAGAGTGACACGGTATTATGGTGTGAGTGAGGCAGAAGACCTCAGAACCTGGGCTCCTTTCACTTACGCAGCAATCTTCAGAGCGGCCTGGTAACCACGCTGGACCTCCGAGCCCCCTGCCAGGGCGGCGGCAGCTTGACCGTGCTCGCTCTGGCTGAAGTGCTCGATCAAAGGAGCAGCGCTGCCCTGGAACTTGCTGTATGCCTTCAGGATCCTTCTGTAGAACAAGGCTTTCAAGCCAATGTACTTGTCAAGAAGTTCCTTTGAGGGTTCTGGAACCTCACACAGGCCCACAGAGACTGAAATGAAAAGCCAGAAGGTGAGTCGGAGGAACCCAGGCTGGACCACCGGCTCCTGGTCCAGTAGCTGAGGGTCTCACAGCAAGTGAGACACGTTAACATGGCAGAGAAGCAGGTAAACAAGGAACCTCCACAACAAAGGTCGTCAACAGAACCTGGTCCACGTCCTTACCCTGCAGAACCAGGATCAGCGCCACGGCGTATTTCACATGCATCTCTGGAACACAGGAGAAGAAACGTGATCATTAGTTCTGCTGCACACGGACCTCCTGAGGACAGGAGCAGGGAGCAGGAGGAGGAAGAGGAAGAGGAAGAGGAGCAGGAGGAGGAAGAGGAGCAGGAGGAGGAAGAGGAGCAGGGAGAGGAGCAGGAGGAGTAAGAGGAGCAGGAGGAGGAAGAGGAGCAGGAGGAGGAGCAGGGAGAGGAGCAGGTACCTACTGACGGTCGGACGAGCAGATCCAAGAAGCGACAGTCGTCTCTGGGGGGGAGTTGTCTGTAGCTCCGAGCTCATCTGCTCAGGATGATATAGGGGTGGTCAGCAAACAAACGTCATCTGATGAGCCTACGCACGCCCCGTCCCCCCTCCACACACACACACACACACACACACACACACACACACACACACACACACACACACACACACACACACACACACACTGCTAAACAAAGTCCAGTGTAGATTATATTAACTTTAAATCCTGCATGTTGAAATAGGACGATTGTGTAACGTTCCTCAAATGTAAATTTATGCTTTTGTTTCTGCATATGTGCTGATACCAAAGACTATAACATATCTATAACATATCTATTACATATCTATAACACACTGCATCTCACAA
>NC_042291.1:16855410-16885410 GCF_901000725.2 Takifugu rubripes | reverse complement strand
ATGGTGACAGGGTTCAACCAAGATAGCATTTGAACAGACAGACCAGATATTTGGGTGCTCCTTTAAACCTTGTTTTTCTCTGTGAAGAATCACAGCTTCTCATCAGTTGTTATTCAAGCCCACTTGGAACCAGATATTTTTATTTAAGATGCTATTTTGTTGCTTCACCATCTGACGTGGCGCCTTGGCCGTGCAGACGTTCCTTTTCTTCAAAGGGAAATGTTTCAGACGGAGTTATGTGGTGCGTTTTGCAAGCCGACATGTGGCAGGAAAACAATGAGGCCTGAACTGTTGTAACCTCTGGTTCCAGCTGTGATCTGAGCCTGTTGACAGGAAGTCTGGCTCTGCCTCTGTGAGGAACCTCATCACGAATTATCAGTTCTGTTTTCACACTAAGCCGTCGGCTGCAACAGGGCCAAATCCACATTAGCTGTCCATGGTTGGGGCTCACCTACACCTACCTAAATGATAATTAGTGTGGGCCTTATCACACACACACACACACACACACACACACACACACACACACACACACACACACACACACACACACCCTTGATCCGCACCCACATCACCATCAGGTAGAAAACGGCTTCATGCACCAGTTTGGACCTGCGTACTTGTTTGGGGCACAGGCCCTGGAAGTGCAGGAATATAATGCTCCCAATTTGGAAAAAAGGAAAAGCGAAGCTGTTATTGTGTTTGGCTGAGAGCCCCATGGAGACCGATGTGACGCCACCATTGTTAGGCTGAAACTCCCCGCAGGGGTGTTTCTGCGGGGTAACTAGCAGTCAAAGGCAGGCCAGCAGCTGCTAGAGTTCAGCAACTTTTATTAAATGTTGCTCAGCATGCAAATGCCCCACAGAAAAAGAAAGGGGAGCAAGTTCTGATCCGGTTTTTCCTCATTTTCCCGTCTTTTATGCATCCGATAAATCCCGCAGGAAAGCCTTTAATGTAGTTGAAACATGTCTGTCAAAGTGAGGGTTCTACAAAAACACCGGTTTCTCAAAACCTCATTGATGAAGCACAAGCTGTGAGTCACAGTCCCTGCCCTTTATCCCAGAATGCAAGATAAACATGTTGTGCTGAACTCAATGATGTTGTTTTGTAGAACAATAAATGGCTCGAGTGAAGCAACCGATAAGTCAAATCCATAGGTGGTGGCGTGTGTATCAGCCAAGTGTCAGCAGCTTAGAATTCATTTAAACTTTGCTCTCTCCTTTGTTTTAGCCTTAATCTCAAAGAGAGAGCCTCCATCTTCAGGGTTGTGGAGTGACTGAGCCTTCGGACCAAAGTGGTGCCAGATCCTCACAGGGTGACATATAGGACAAACAACCGTCACAGTGATCACCCTCCATAAAGGAAAGCACAGCTGCATCGACACGTAGCAGGAATTCAAGTGGAGGGGTCAGAGAAGCACAGACAAATGGGGACAAATGGGGACAAAGGGGGACAAATGGTGTCCTCTGCTGGCCTCGATTCTGCACTTCAAAGGCAAAATCCTGCTGAGCCACCATATTAAAGGTTTTTTTTAATTCCATTGGTAGACTGATTGAACCCTCTGTAGACCAGATGTGTTGCAAAACACACACACACACACACACACACACACACACACACACACACACACACACACACACACACACACACACACACACTTCCTTATACTTCGGTCTTTGCGAGGACTTTCAGAGACATAATGCTATGCACAGCTTCTTAACACACCAATCTTAACTAACCCTCACCATCACCCTAACCCCCCCCCCCCCCCCCCGACACACACACACACACACACACACACACACACACACACTCACACCTATCCTGCCTCTCCTACCCTGTCCTCCTCTCCTTTCTAATATGAGTCATGTTGGGAGTGGGAATTGGGTTA
The DNA here is from genome assembly GCF_901000725.2 of Takifugu rubripes. Classification (NCBI taxonomy): domain Eukaryota; kingdom Metazoa; phylum Chordata; class Actinopteri; order Tetraodontiformes; family Tetraodontidae; genus Takifugu; species Takifugu rubripes. The sequence continues at coordinate 16,883,519 of NC_042291.1, read as the reverse complement.
GGGTTAGGGTTAAAACTTTTAACCGAGATGAAACTCGGAACTTTAACCCTAACCCTAACCCTAACCCTAACCCTAACCCTAACCCTAACCCTGACTGGGGACTAACATGCGTGGGCCAGTGCCTTTCCTTGGTCTCTCATAAAAAGCTAAACTGATGGTGGTCTGTGTAGTGAGAGACTGAGAGTATATCCATCATTCACCTAACCTAACCCTAACCCTAGCCCTAACCCTAACTATAACCATAACCATAACCCTAACCCGAACTATAACCTCTAACCCTAACCCTAGCCCTAACCCTAACTATAACCATAACCATAACCCTAACCCGAACTATAACCTCTAACCCTAACCCTAGTCCTAACCCTAACTATAACCTCTAACCCTAACTAAAACCACATCTTACCACTCAAACAGAAATTATGAGGAAGCCAAAATTCCCTCACTTTCCAAAAAAGTCCTTATTTTGCTAAAAGAATGTGTAAATTGGTACTAAAATGCAAAGAAAGTACAAGAACCCCCTCCACACACACACACACACGCACACTCACACTCACACACATGCACACACACGCACGCACATGCACACACACACGCAGACACTCACACACACACGCACGCACACACACTCACACACACACGCAGACACTCACACACACACGCACGCACACACACTCACACACACACGCAGACACTCACAAACACGCAGACACTCACACACACACACACACAGACACTCACACACTCACACACACATGCACACACACACGCAGACACTCACACACACGCAGACACTCACACACACACGCACGCACACACACTCACACACACACTCACACACTCACACACACACATGCACACACACACGCAGACACTCACACACACGCAGACACTCACACACACACACGCACACACTCACACACTCAGATAAAGTCTGAGGTGCCCATTTACACCTGTGTCTGTGTGACGTGCACAGACGGGCTGATGTTTGTCCTTCAGAGATGAGCCACCATAGAAGAGATAAAAAACAGGGACGGATCTTAACAAGTCCTGACTGGAAGCACTGAGGGGGGGGTCCACCCCCCACAACCAGAGGCTTTAATGGTTGGATGGTGGAACCATGTGTGTTTGTTCCAGGTCGTGGGGCAGATAGAGAAACTGACTCAGAATGTGGCGTTTGGGTTCTTTATTCTCTGATCACACTGACATGTCCAACACACGGTGGAGCCACGTTACAGTAAACAACTCATTCATGGCAGAAGTCGTTTTGAAATGAAGAAGGTACATCAGGAAGGACACGATGCTTCCTCATCACTTTAAAAAATCAGTGCATTTTTGAAATAATGCCACGGGTGCGACTGGGCCCAACTAGGACCACACATGACCACAGACACGAACCTGGAGGCTGAGCTAACTAGATGTGTTCATTCCACAAAGTGAAGCAAAGTAAAGAAAAATACAGAGTTTTCTTTTCTGTCTTATGTTTGATCAGGATGCTTGTGTCCAGTCAAGGGAGGCGACGAGAGGAAAGTGAGCAGAACATCCCAGTCTGACCACCAAGCCCAGCTCATCTCATCATCTCCATCGGTCTGAACACAACACCCACATGAAAAAGGAGTAACTCTTAAGCCGCCCTTTACCGCCTCTGTGGCAGTAAAGGAGCACCCACCATCTAAACCCTCAAAGTCTCTTCACCTAGTTAGTGGCCGTCTCCTTGAACTTGTCCACCATGCTTTCAAAATTCTCACGGATCTGGGTGGCGTATGGAGAGAGCAGATCCTTCAGCTCATCCATCTTGCCCTCCAGAGAGGTACGCAGCTCCTGGGCGGTCACTTCCAGCCTGGTCTTGAGGTCTTCAACCTGGGTCTCCAGCTGCTGTCCCAGGCTCTCCGCCTGGCTGCCCAGCACGGTGGAGAGGTCGGTCATCTTCTTGCTAGCGGTGTCGCCGCCCTGCTGAAGGTAAGGCTCGAACTGGCCCCTCATGTTCTCCAGATTCTGGGAGGTGCGAAGCTGGATTTCACCCATGTAGGTGGCGATGGTGCTACAAAGCAGAGGAAGGTTTAGTCTTTACATCCACACCTGTTTTAAGTATGAAATTCTTCGTCTTACTGACTTGTGGATCTGCTCAGCGTCCTTGTTGAGACGCTTCTTCAGCTTATTGGTGTAGGTGCTCATGCGGCCGCGGACATCGTCGCTGTTCTGCTCCATCAAAGCCTTGAGCTCCCCCAGATACTCGGTGCTGCGCACTTTGGCGTCCGTCATGTCCTTCTGGAGCTTGTTGAACAGGAGCTGCATGTCCTGAGACAGCTGGCCGCTGGAGCTCTCAGTGTAGGGCGCCACTCTGCTCTGGACCTCATCTTTGTACTTGGTCAGCTCGGCCATGGTGTCAGTAATCAGAGTGCTGGAACATCAGTCGGTGGATTCAGAAGATGCAGAGATTCAAAGACCAAGAAAGCTTGAATGTAAGAAGTCCTGACTTACTCCAGCTCCCTGCTGATCTGATGAGTCTTGAGGGTCTTCACCACGTCATCAGTTTGTTGGCTCAGGTCCGTGATGTACTGCCAGAAGCGGTTGACGACGCCCTGCCAGTGGTCCGGCTGGGCCGGGGCCAGGGGCACCGAGCGGGCGCTGCACCCTGGAACAGACGCCGTCAGCCCTCATTCACACTCACACCAGCATTTCTGCACCAGCCACAACTTACCGCAGATGAGCGCCAGAGCAAGAAGGAGAGCTGCAGGATTCATGGTCTTCAGGTGGACAGATGAGCTGTGAACTGAACAGAGAGGGAGAATTAGCCTGGAAGCGCGCGCAGCCGCGTGAGTCTGCAGCCGCGTGAGTCTGCTCCTCTCACCTGAGGGATCGTGGCTCCTGCTCCTGATCGCCGACTGCCGTCTTTTATAGCGTCACTGCTGCCGCCCTGGCGCGCGCTTGTGCGTGCGTGCGTGCGTGCGTGTGTCACGGTGATGGTGGTGATGGTGTCTGCGCAGCTTCCTCTTTATCGCGGAGTCACCAAAGTTCCGAGTTTCATCTCGGTTAAAAGTTTTCTGACTAAATAAAAACCAAAAGAAGTGTTAAAGATTAAATGTTACTTAAAACTCGCGTTAAAGTCAATTTGTGATGGCCAATTATCCTACAGCAATATATTACTTTTAATGTATTACATTAAACTTTTTTTCAACAATTTAGTGCGTTTAATGCCAGAAGTGGCATTAAAAGCAGAAAGAGGATGTGGAATGTTTGCACATCACTTCATCTGACCCCCGTTCTGGTATCTAAATGTATAGATACGTATAGATATGTATAGATATATGTATAGATATGTATAGATATGTATAGATATACGTATATATATGTATAGATATATGTATAGATATGTATAGATATATGTATAGATATGTATAGATATGTATAGATATATGTATAGATATGTATAGATATGTATAGATATATGTATAGATATGTATAGATATATGTATAGATATGTATAGATCCTGTGGGGCCTCAGGTGAGAACACACCATTGTAGCTACTTTTTATTTTTTTATTTTTTTACAACTGGTGCATGTTTTAAAACTCAAAGGATGGAGAGCAAATGAACAAATAATGTGTTTTTTTCTTTTAAAGCTATTTTTCAATGCTTGGTTTGTTAAAATACTAATAATCTATATAAGATAAGATCACAGAACATAAAAAAATCTACTGGCATATGGATGGTTTTAATATGTATTTAAAACACTATAGAAACAATAACGAGGAGCCCTAATTACTTTATTTGAGACATTTTTTAACCCTTGTATCCACTTTGGCCACCAAGCGATTAGATCTGAAAACAAACGCTCGTGGCACCAAGACGTGAACCCTTCACCAGCCCCCACAGCTCAGACCTTTGAGGGCATTTACATAACAGCCCCTCACGGTGTGTGAATGCTAAAGGCTAACGCTGCATTTGTCATGTGCAGCGTGTCCCAGCACAACGAGGCATGTTTGGGCTGCTCCACCCAACAAAAGAGGGATTAAGGGGAATGCGATGCATCTGTAAAACGTCGGTTCCAAGACAAAGAGGAAAAGAGGGAATTAACTGAAAGCTCCTTTCACAGTCGTAGGAAAATCCGTGATTTCGAAACTTGGCCTCAGCAGAGCAACATTGCGTACAAAGCAACAAATATTTGTGTGGCTGCAGAACAAACGGGTCCCAGGACATCTTGATTTCTACCTGCAGCCAGGAACGTTTCTTCAGGTTTCACCCGCAGCCAAACGTCAACAACACTTGGAACAAGATGTTTGTCTCTTTGCTCTGACGTCTCTGTTAACCCCTGCTAGCATGGCGGTCCCTGCGTGATGACCTTTGGCCTTTTAGACTTTGTTGCCAACCAGGCAGATTCCTCTGTTTTGCTTTATTTTTCCCAGAAGATGTTCTTCACATAAACGTGCAGCAGCCTAATGAGGACAATTAATAAGAGCTGCCGTTTCCTAAATGAAACATGCGATAAGACACGCCTGCCCTTTCACCCCGGGGGGGCGAGTGGACTACTGCACCACTAAAGTCCCCCTCTGAACAACGCTCGTGCTGGTGACCGTGTTTTCACAGAGCTGGTGCAGGATCACCGGATCATGACGCAATCCTGATGGTGTTGGTATGAAAGGCTGAGACAGGGAAGTGAGAACCAAGCACGGGGTTAGATAGCGAAACATCGGACACTGTCAACTCAGCAGCATTACGCATCTGTGGAGTGAGCTTGTGCTGGAGCGCATCCTCGGGCCGGTCTGAACCAGAATAACCCCGGTCCCATGCTGCTGCTGAGTGGCCCGAATCTACAAAATATCCAGCTGATGTCTCCTCCGCACGGACGTGTCAGAGAGGTCACAACAGTTGCTTCCAGTGGGTTAAGAAGCATGTTTTTCTCTTCACTGATCCTGTTGAGCCAGATGATGAGCCAAGGTTAGACCACAGTGAGGGTGGGGGGGTCCTGTAGTCAGCAAGTATGTGGAAACACCAAGTAACCCTGGGGTCAGGCTGGGGGGGGTCGGGCTGGGGGTCGGGCTGGGGGGGGGTCGGGCTCTCATCAGGGACTTCAAGCTGTGCTATTATTCAAAATGAACCACATATATTAATAACATATAGTAAAAGCATATATCAATAAATTATATTCTATTTTAACACAGACAGCACAGACAGCACAGACAGCACAGACAGCACAGACAGCTATATCCACACGATGATATTGAAGAACTAACTGGTGAGTATTTAACCGTTAGACGACCAGGGAACGACCAGCATCTGGTTCAGAAGTCAGACTTTACTTTAGTTTTCGGCTTTAGCTGCGTAAGCCTCAGAAAAGCTCCGATTCCAGACTCACCTTTACACAATACTCCAGTTCCCTATAAACACTTTTAAAAGTCTTTCTAAAACTAATTCTATGATTTTAAAGCTAAAATCAATTTCATGATTCAAGACATTTTTTTATTAAGTGAAACTCATCGAGCCATGATAATTCCTTAAACTGTAACATGATGAAAAAGGAAAAACCAACCAGAGCTACGTGTGTTTGCGTGTGGAAGGTTCACGGGCACAGGAATGTTGTTGTTGGGTAATGTGGCTCCTGGGAGCCTCCTGGGAGCCTCCCGGGAGCCTCCCGGGAGCCTCCCGGGAGTGGGGACAAAAGGAACGGGAAGCTGGATGTTTATCAGGTTCCAATCTGATAGGACAAACCCGAACATGTCCTTTCAAAGGTGTGTGTAGGTGTGTGAGTGTGTGTAGGTGTGTGAGAGAGTGTAGGTGTGTGAGTGAGTGTGTGAGTGTGTGTAGGTGTGTGAGTGAGTGTGTGTGTGTGTGTGGGGGGGGGGGGGGGGGGGGGGGGGGGCTTCTCTGTGTTAGCCAGGACAAATAACAAGGGTTTTGTTCCACTTCACTTCATTTCAGGGAAGTTTTTTTTTTTGCTGTCAGACAATGGAGCCGTGGCCCAAGCTGCCGGTGATGTTCTGAACACGATTATGAACAATAAAGTGACTCTTCTGAGTATTTTAAATGAGAAATATTAAATGATCCAATTAGCTAATTATCTTTGTCTAACTATGCGGTATTACTCATATTCAGATTTTATTTTATCTTTGGAAATCTGTGGATGTTGTGTGATAATTCTGGATAGAACACGGAGTCACATGAATTCGTTTGGGCTCGTTTTATTTTCAAAAGAGGGGAAGAGCTCATGGACCAATTAATATCCTACATCTCAAAAAATTCTAAAGACATTCTCAGATTAAGAAAAGAAGAGGCAGCTTTTGTGAGTGTAAACAATGTTGACACGTCCCTGAGGTGTTGACTTGGAGCAGGTGCTGGTCACCAGGAGGGTGACTTAACCAGCTTTCACGAAGGACTCATACAGGGAGGCGAGGCGAGCCTGGAGGTCCTGGGCGTAGGGGTCCAGTTTGTCCCTAAGTTCATCAACAAACGGAGCAGCCATGTCTTTCACCTGCTGGGCCCTCTGGTTCAGCTCAGTCTGCACCTTCTCAGCCATCGGTGCCAAGTTCTGCTGGAAATTCTGCAGGTGTCCGTCCACCTTCAGCTTCAGGTCATCAGTGTAGGGTCCCAGCTGAGCCTGCAGGTCCTTCACGCTCTGCTCCAGGCTGCTCTTCAGCTCCTCGCTCTTCTGCATCAGTGTGGCTCTCAGAGCCTCAGAGTCCACAGAGTCTGCGTAAGGGGCCAGCTCCTGCTTGAGCTGCTCCACTCTGGCCTGGACCTTGGCCTTCATGTCCTCGGTGTACGGCTCCAGCTTGTTACGAACGGTGCTCAGTTCCTGGGTCACGCGCTCTCTCAGCACGTCAGCCTCTGTGGTGACTTTGGTGATGAGGTCCTGGGCCCCCGGGGGAAGCTGTTCCTGGATGGACACCGCATATTTGCTGGCCATATCAGCGCTCTCTGTCAGACGAGCGCTGCAGAAGAACGTGGAAAGACAGTTTAGAGGAGATGTTCTTTTGGTGGTGTTCCCATCATGACCATACAGCTCCCAGCCTCACCAGTTGACCTACCTCACGTCCTGTCCAAACTGAGACTTCCTGACCATCTGCAGAGTGTCATCAGCTGTCTGGGTAGCCTTGGCAACATAGTCCCAGAATGCATCAGTCAGCACTTCCAGCTGGGGCTTGGGTGCATCAGCGTAGAACAAATTGGCCTGACAACCTGATGAATTGGCAGAGTAACGGGTCAAATGACTATCGAGTCATTGAAACTTAAAGAGTATCGCTCCAACATTTTGTAACAAAACTCACCGCTGAAGACAGCTAAGGCGAGCACAACCAGGACCTTCATGGCTTTTATACCTTAAAAGAAGCAAGAGAAGCAGATTAGTTAGCGCGGAGCCTCGTGGCGGCTTGGTCAGCCGACGCGTCTGTCTTCACGCTCACCCGAGTTTCTGCTGCTGTATCCTGAGAGCGACTCAGCGAGGTTTGTGTTGCGCCTGTGTGAATCAGCAGCTTTTATAGCAACACAGACAATAATGATCCCAAAGTCCAGATGCCAGTGCCCTGCTGTCACCGTGCAGGTGCACGGCACCAGTGTGCACCAAAGGGTGAGCTGCTCAGAGCTCGTCACAGAAACATTATAAAAAATGAACCGCTCTCTTGTTTCTAGTATTCTGTTGATTCTTTTACACTGAATGGATCAAAAAAATGAGGGTTACATTTTAGCAGTATATTTGAAGAAGATAAGATGCCACATCGAATAAGATGCCACAAAGTCCAAACTCTGGTCCTCAGATGACCCTTGTGCTCTGAGATTATTGCTTTGCCAAAGTGTCTGGCTGTAATATGCAGGTATGATTGATTAGATTAACACGGGGCATTTTTGGATCTGATTAGCTTGACAAGCGTGTCTGTGGGTGACACAGGGAATCAGAGTTGTGCGTCACCTCAGCGTTCTCCAGTCAGTCTGGTCAAAGGTCAGCAGGTTTCAGACACCACCGAAGGGCAAGAGGACCGCTTGGTTCCCCTGAGGAAAGGTCAGAGTCACACTTTATGGTCTCTTGGCTGTTAGATGCCTAGAAAATCCTATTCTTAAACAATAATCCTTTAAAAATGTACGAATATTTTACTCTACTGTTTCCAAAGTGTGCACGTGTAGACGACTGTATGTAGGACTGATTCACCAATAAATTCATTATTGAACAGTCATGAACATCGTTGGCCAGTCCAACTATGCTAGGGTGGATAAAGTTTTTGGACCAGCAGCTATTATGAAATTCTAAGTATTTTAAGATTATGTTCCTCCATATGATTTCAGCAGTATACAGGAAAAACATAAAGTATCAATTTTAGCTGGTGCTATTTTATTCACATTGCGTGTCCTCAATACAAAGTCCACAAGTGTCAGCGCGTGGTGGTTATCTGGAGTTATCTGCAGGCTGTTTGCATTTGACCTGCTGGACAGATAATTGCTATTCTCTAAATGCTTGTTGGAGGTTGGCGAGCCGAGCTGCCGTCTGCTTTCTTATTCTCAGCATGTGTTTAAACCTCAACACCAGCTCGGTTTACAGGACACAACTGCCCGCGCCGCCTCGCCGCGGTCTCAGAGGTCATGTGACGTTGGAGAAGAAATCTCTGCTGAAGGAAATTAGCGAGAGCTGTCATGACAACACGGCAGGAACTTCTGGACTTTGTGCTCTTAATGACAACTGGGCCCTGCCTTGGCTATATATACACGTGCGCTGGGATCCGATCACATATCCGATTGAATCCTCAGAGCATCAGAACGGAGGAGCAGGTGAGCACAACCACACGCTTCAGCAGCTTTCTTTTAGACGTGGACACACACGTTTGACATTGTGAGTGCTGCTATTGATGTGTCTGCTTATGTTTCAGCAAACGTCACCATGAAGGTGCTTGTGGTTCTAACCATTGCAGTGGTGTCTGGTGAGTCTGCATCAGAGGGGAAATAGCTTCAAATCGGAATTCTCTGGATTATATTCATGTTGTTCTTGTCCATCAGGTTGTCAGGCCAATTTGTTCTACGCTGATGCACCCAAGCCCCAGCTGGAAGTGCTGACTGATGCATTCTGGGACTATGTTGCCAAGGCTACCCAGACAGCTGATGACACTCTGCAGATGGTCAGGAAGTCTCAGTTTGGACAGGACGTGAGGTAGGTCAACTGGTGAGGCTGGGAGCTGTATGGTCATGATGGGAACACCACCAAAAGAACATCTCCTCTAAACTGTCTTTCCACGTTCTTCTGCAGCGCTCGTCTGACAGAGAGCGCTGATATGGCCAGCAAATATGCGGTGTCCATCCAGGAACAGCTTCCCCCGGGGGCCCAGGACCTCATCACCAAAGTCACCACAGAGGCTGACGTGCTGAGAGAGCGCGTGACCCAGGAACTGAGCACCGTTCGTAACAAGCTGGAGCCGTACACCGAGGACATGAAGGCCAAGGTCCAGGCCAGAGTGGAGCAGCTCAAGCAGGAGCTGGCCCCTTACGCAGACTCTGTGGACTCTGAGGCTCTGAGAGCCACACTGATGCAGAAGAGCGAGGAGCTGAAGAGCAGCCTGGAGCAGAGCGTGAAGGACCTGCAGGCTCAGCTGGGACCCTACACTGATGACCTGAAGCTGAAGGTGGACGGACACCTGCAGAATTTCCAGCAGAACTTGGCTCCCATGTCTGACAAATTCCAGCTTGAGTTCAGTCAGAGAGCAAGTATGGTGAAGCAAATGGTGGCCCCCTATGCTGAGGACCTGAGGGAAAAGCTGGACCCCTACGCCCAGGACCTCCAGGCCCAGCTCATGTCTCTCTATCAGTCATTTGTCAAGGCTAATTAAGTAAACCACTTTAACAACATCTCCTCATGTTTAGGCTACCTCGTTTCCCCAACAAGATCAATTAAACATCTGAAATGTTCCACAGCATTTTATTTATTACTCGGTGCAACTATTGGACCTCTGCACCGGTCAGAACTGTACATACTTAGTTTTTATTGCAAAGTCTGAAACTTTTTAAAATTTCTGTAATTTGCCAAAAAAAACAACCAAAGAATTAAATTAAAATGAAAACTCTGAAATCAACCATTATTTCAGGAACGTAAACAGGACCCGAGTGCGTGGCAGCGAGGCCCCGCCCGCTCCCAGAACCCGTTTGGACTGTGGTTCATCCTGTCTGAACACGCTTCAGCCACAGTCTTCAGACCTGCTCTCCTCCGGCTGGGGGCTTGTCAACACTTGTGTTATAACGGCACTTTCATGGTGTTGACGTTAAACCAGCCACAGAGGATCATTCGGAACCACAGAAACCTGTTGTTGTTGCCGAGCAACACGGTCACTCATCGGTAGAACTTATAGTGTATTTACAACAGGAGTCTTATCTGGTGCCCGTCTCCAACGTGGAGGCCAGAGTCCAGCGATACCACGTGCACGCGTGTACGCTCACACAAACACACACACAGATTCACACAAAACCACATTATTTGTTTCCTGGACACAACAAAAAGGACGAGTCGAGGTGTTATTCATCTTCTGTGAAAGACCACTGGCACTTTCTTCATCTTGGCTGTGTAAAGAGCAGAATTTCACCCCTGAGAGACAAAAGATTCAATTTCCCTTCAGGGACGAATAAAGTAGATCTTGAAATGCTAATGTAGCAGCTTCAAGTGCTAATTAGCACTTGTGGGGGCACTCAGGACGTCTGTTCACACCACTGAGCCCCAAATCCCCCCACTTTCAAATACCAAAGCCCAGACTGACGTCTCCAATCAACCTCTCGGTGTGTGTGTGTGTGTGTGTGTGTGTGTGTGTGTGTGTGTGTGTGGGCGGGGGGGTCGTTGTTAAAGGCTTTTGGGATTCTTTGCACACGATGGATTTTGTCCTAATTTGTCTGTGTTGTTTAGAGGTGGATGGGTGGTTGTTATCAGCCCCCGTTACGGCACCAGGAGGTCGTGACCCCAAAGCTTTGCTGCTGGTGCTTGTTTTTTCCATATCAGCTAATTCAACACAAAACAACGATTAAAGCACTGATTGATTTTTGACAACTGACCTTAAAAATTTCTCTTTCTGTGTACATATAACACACACACACACAGATGCTATATAAATAAAGATTGATTGACGATGCGGTGTGTGTGTGTGTGTGTGTGTGTGTGTGTGTGTGGTGGGGGGGGGGTCTACCCAAAGTCCATCGCCCTGAGGAAACAAAGAGGCAGAAAAGTAGTGAGGGTCAGAATTCCCTCTTCAGGATGAAACAGATAAGATCCCTGCGTAGATCAGAAAGATGCCCCAACATGTGGCCCCAGACGTGTGGCCCCAGACGTGTGGCCCCAGACGTGTGGCCCCAGACGTGTGGCCCCAGACGTGTGGCCCCAGATGTGTGGCCCCAGACGTGTGGCCCCAGATGTGTGGCCCCAGACGTGTGGCCCCAGACGTGTGGCCCCAGACGTGTGGCCCCAGCTGTTGCTACAGCTGGAAGCTTCCAGGCAGGACGAGCCTCTGCACGGCACCACCGAGCTAAAATCAGGAATTCCTGCTTGGGGCCTTTCCAGGCACAGCAGAACAAGGACATGTTCTACATCAGGAGAGGGAATCTAGCAGGATCCGAGGTGTAGGTCACCAGGGTCCGAGAACAGTTGGAGAGGAAAAACATCCCTGGTCTCTGTCATCACTGGAATAATTGGGAATGTGCCCCTCAAGCTGCAGGAGTGAATCCAAACGACCCCAGGAAGCATCAGGATGTAGCAGATCACAGATCACAGATCACAGATCGCTGATCACAGATCACAGATCGCTGATCACAGATCACAGATCGCTGATCACAGATCGCTGATCGCTGACCCTTCAAATTCAAAGCCTCATAGAAAAAAGTATCTGCACGACTCTTCTAGATCCGTGGAGACGAACAACTGCACCACTGGGGCCCAACGGATCCTCAAATGTCCGTATCCGCTGGAAAAGAGCGAAGGGAAGGGAGACGCTACGTAGCTCCACTCCCATCGTGTGGTGAAGCCGTGACACAGCTGAGCAGAGAGAGTTGTCCTCTCTAAATCTAGGGTTAGCGTTAGCATACCTGAGCTGTGGGTCATATAGGTTATATATGGGCGTATGCTACACAGAAGGGACACGTCTGCTTTTTCTTTATAGTTATTTATATTATTTAATTCATATGTTGATATTCTTTTATTCGTGCTTCTTTTTCTGCTCTTTTGTTCTTATAATTTGCTGCTGGAATCACAAATTCCCCTGAGGGAGTCATCCCAAGGATTAACCGTATCCCCTCGTTAGCCTGGTGTGCAGCGAGCTAACTGCTTTGGTGCAACCGATGGTGCTGTTCATCCAGGATCATCAATATTTGCTCTGATGTGTCCAGTGATTGGACCCGTCTTTAGAACCCAACCCTGACTCGCTATATATAACAACTATATTGTATAGTTACTATATAGTAACCAATATAGTTACTATAGAGTTACTATATAGTAACCAATATAGTTACTATAGAGTTACTATCTAGTAACTCTATAGTAACTCTATAGTAACTCTATAGTAACTCTATTTACCCACTATTTACAATGATCCCTCACTATATCGCGGTTAATCTTTCACGGCTTCGCTGCTTCACGGATTTTTTTTGCGAGTCGTTCATTGCAGTTCTCAAATATAATCGAAGGTGGCATATCCGTTTATAAAAATCTTCTTGCTCAGAAAAGAAAGAGCGCCAACAACTACCCATAACAATGTTCTTCTCTCGGAGAAAGACTCCTGCGCCTTCAGTAGAAACAGACGCTACAGCGGAGCGGAGTCAGGACGAAGAGGCTCAGCTGGGACTGGAATACGCCCGTGACCATGTTTCCAACCTTGTATTACTAGATTAAAATTATTGTTTTAAACAAATTTTGGGCTTTAAAACAGGTTTTGATTTTTGGTTTCATTCTATAGTTCAGTATTGCGTTGTAAAATAATAATAAAAAATAAAGCTGACTACTTCACGGATTTCACTTTTCGCGTGTTATTTTTGGAACGCAACTCCCGCGATAAACGAGGGATCACTGTACATCTGTTATTTGCACTATTTACATCTGTTATTTGCACTATTTACATCTGTTATTTGCACTATTTACATCTGTTATTTGCACTATTTACATCTGTTATTTGCACTATTTACATCTGTTACTTGCACTGCTTTCCATACTTTGCACATCAGCACCATAGTTACAGCCTGTATATATATTTATCTTGGTTGCAAAGACTTTTATATACCCTTTGCATATCTGAACTCTGTAAATACAAACATATAGATTGATATCATAAACATATCATTGTGTGTATATATTGTACATACCCATCAGTTTTACTCGCTACTTAAGCACTTCTGGTTAGATGCTAACTGCATTTCGTTGCCTTGTACTTGTGACATGTGTAATGACAATAAAGTTGAATCTAATCTAATCTGATGGTGTTGTTGCATTTGTGTCGCAGTCTTATTTGGGAAAGATTTACAATCAAAAATTGTTGGAAAATGATGTGTTTCGCTTTCAAGACTCTCGAATGTTTGTAAAAACTGATGAAAATGCTTCTCTCTCAGTTCTGGTTTGTTCTGTAGAATTTAGTGACCTGAAGGAGCTTTAGGCTGGATGGGTTAGGGTCAGGGTCAGGGTCAGGGTTAGGGTCAGGGTTAGGGTCAGGGTTTAGAGGGTCAGGGTTAGGGTCAGGGTTAGAGGGTTAGAGGGTCAGGGTTAGGGTTAGGGTCAGGGTCAGGGTTAGAGGGTCAGGGTTAGAGGGTTAGGGTCAGGGTTAGAGGGTTAGAGGGTCAGGGTTAGAGGGTCAGGGTCAGGGTTAGAGGGTTAGAGGGTCAGGGTCAGGGTTAGAGGGTTAGAGGGTCAGGGTCAGGGTTAGAGGGTTAGAGGGTCAGGGTTAGGGTTAGGGTCAGGGTTAGGGTCAGGGTCAGGGTTAGAGGGTTAGAGGGTCAGGGTTAGGGTTAGGGTCAGGGTTAGAGGGTCAGGGTCAGGGTTAGAGGGTCAGGGTCAGGGTTAGAGGGTTAGGGTCAGGGTTAGAGGGTCAGGGTCAGGGTTAGGGTTAGAGGGTTAGGGTCAGGGTCAGGGTTAAGGTTAGTGGGTTAGGGTCAGGGTTAAGGTTAGTGGGTTAGGGTTAAGGTTAGGGTCAGGGTTAGGGTTAGTGGGTTAGGGTTAAGGTTAGGGTCAGGGTTAGGGTCAGGGTTAAGGTTAGAGGGTCAGGGTCAGGGTTAAGGTTAGTGGGTTAGGGTTAAGGTTAGGGTCAGGGTTAGGGTTAAGGTTAGAGGGTCAGGGTCAGGGTTAAGGTTAGTGGGTTAGGGTCAGGGTTAAGGTTAGTGGGTTAGGGTTAAGGGTCAGGGGGTTAGGGTCAGCCCCCGCTGCACTGTTGCCACCAGAGGGCAACAGCCTCTCGTCCACGTCTCTGCGCTCGTTTTCACCCTTTTATGGAACAAGCAGGACTTTTCTACTCAAAACGTATCGAGATTCAGCAAGACTGAGTCTAGTTAGTGATTCTGTGTGTGTGTGTGTGTGTGAGAGAGTGTGTGAGAGTGAGTGTGTGTGTGAGAGTGAGTGTGTGTGTGTGTGAGAGTGAGTGTGTGTGTGTGTGTGTGAGAGAGTGTGTGTGTGAGAGTGAGTGTGTGAGAGTGAGTGTGTGTGTGAGAGTGAGTGTGTGTGTGTGTGAGAGTGAGTGTGTGTGTGTGTGTGTGAGTGAGAGGGTGTTTCATGGGGTCTTCAGGAACTTGAATGTTCCAACCGGAGGCGAGTGAAAGGTTCACCTCAAAGTCACGCCCTCCTGAGTGTGGCACTCACGTGCACTCCACGGCTCACGTGCACTCCACGGCTCACGTGCACTCCACGGCTCGTGCATTGTTTGGTGTGGGAGTCAGACCAACATCCGCTTTAGAAAAGGTCATCACATTTATTTCCTTGATCACAGCTAACATAAATTATTTCTAACCGCTTTGATTCTGGTGTCCACTGTTCTCATGCGTGAGCGAAGCTGCTCTGGCCTCCGCGGACGTTTATTACAGCATGAAGCAAAGACACGTGCGCTCCGGTGGAGCACGGCTCGGCCCGTCCCTGGTCGCTGGAGCTTTCCTCGTCTTTCGGCACCAGAAATTGAAGAGTCTCTGAGTCCAATTTGTAAAACAGTCCCGGGTCTCTGTGCTGGTCCAAGCTGTGACGCCACGGCCGCCTCGGGGGGCAGCAGCGCCGCTAGCCGATCGTGATCCCGAAGCCACACTGGAACTTGTTCTTCCGGTGGTTGAGGAAAGCCCCCAGGGCCAGCGTGAGAGGGAGCGGGATCAGCTTCTTCTCCAGGGTCGCTCCGACCACCCAGTTACTGTCGACAGTTCCTGGTAAAAGGAAACAGAACTCATGGAACAAGGTGGACCTGGACCTGGACCTGGACCTGGACCTGGACCTGGACCTGGACCTGGACCTGGACCTGGACTAGCTCATGTGCACCCGGACAGCTGCAGCTCAGAACACACCAGGCCTTTGGGCCACATGTTCAGGACCCATCGCACCGGCGTCCACATGGGAGGCCGTGACCCGTTACGGTTGGCCACGCCCACTTCTGTCTGCTGCAGTGAACCATCGAACCTTCTAGTCGTGATGTTGCAGCTATGATTAGTGCTGGATCCCAGAGACCCAGTTATAGTGGGACCAGCCCAGGGAGCAAACGTCCCCTGTAGTGGTGTTAGCAGGTACCCCTCCAGGTCCCAGGGCCCCCTCCAGGGCCCCCTCCAGGTCCCAGGGCCCCCTCCAGGTCCCAGGGCCCCCCTCTAGGGCCCCCTTCAGGTCCCAGGGCCCCCTTCAGGTCCCAGGGCCCCCTCCAGGCCCCCCTCCAGGTCCCAGGTCCCCCTCCAGGTCCCCCTTCAGGTCCCAGGGCCCCCTCCAGGTCGCAGGGCCCCCTCCAGGCCCCCCTCCAGGTCCCAGGTCCCCCTCCAGGTCCCAGGGCCCCCCTCTAGGGCCCCCTCCAGGTCCCAGGTCCCCCTCCAGGGCCCATCCCCACCGCTGTGGCCTCCACCCACCCCCACGTTACTCTGAAGGTGAGCTGCTCCTACCTTTGAAGAGCAGGTTGGCCTTGGGCAGGTCCAGCTGGTAGCCAAAGGACGTGGTGGTGTCCTGCATCCTCGTGCTCGCTTCAAACTCTACACCGATCTGCAACTACAGGAGACCAACAGGTGTTTTCTCCAGCATCAGGGGAAACGGGTCCAGAAATACCGACTGTGGGCACCTGGTCGTTGGCTTTATGGTAGTAAGAAGCGTGAGCACCGGCTCCTCCTACGGTCACCGTGGCAACGTAGTTATCACCTGCAAACAGACGCTATCAAAGACCTGCGAGCACACACACGGTGACCTGGGGCAGAACAGGGGCAGAACAGGGGCAGAACAGGGGCAGAACAGGGGCAGAACAGGGGCAGAACAAGGGCAGAACAGAGGCAGAACAGGGCAGAACAAGGGCAGAACAGGGGCAGAACAGGGGCAGAACAGGGGCAGAACAGGGGCAGAACAGGGCAGAACAAGGGCAGAACAGGGGCAGAACAGGGGCAGAACAGGGGCAGAACAGGGGCAGAACAAGGGCAGAACAAGGGCAGAACAAGGGCAGAACAGGGGCAGAACAGGGGCAGAACAGGGGCAGAACAGGGTTAGGGCGGGTCAGGTCAGGGTCAGGGCGGGTCAGTCAGGTCAGGTCAGGTCAGGGTCAGGTCAGGGTCAGTCAGGTCAGGTCAGGTCAGGTCAGGTCAGGGTCAGGGTCAGAACAGGGTCAGGTCAGGGTCAGTCAGGGTCACTTGGGTGATGCTGAGCTGCACTCTGGGCCGCTTCCAATGACCACCCAGAGCATCCTGTCATGGGCTCTACCAGCTAACAGCATTTCTGAAGCCTCACACTGATCGTCACAATCACCGTTATCTTGATGTCAGCGGCTCGTTAATGCTCGTTAATGTGCTTTTACCAGTGTATCTGCCCAAAAATGAGGTGACGGTTCCTTCTTCTCCTGGTCTCCTGTGGTACACCAGCTCCCCCCCCAGCGCCAGTGCTGGGGTAACAGACTGGAGATAGTGGCTCACCAAAATCCCTGAACACAGTATTTTAGTCCACGTTAGCGAAGCAGAATCCTTAATCGCTCCTAACGGAGCCGCAACGCCGACGTCATCACAACAGGAAATACCAGATCCGACGACCACGTCTGGATTTCCCAGCGTCACGGCGGTGGTGAAGTCCTCGCCGCGGTACTCAAAGTCGCACTGCCAGTTCACGAACTTGTGCTGCTGAGTCTGCAACACACGTAAATAACGAGAAGAGTCCCGGCCTCCGACAGCGGCGGCGCCGTTGGACGCCGGCTGCCTGCTAACGTACCTGAATGGCGATTTTGGAACGCACTGCCGTTGTTAGCTGGTGGATAATTTGGGCGTTTAGACTGCCAGTGTTGTCCATATCTCCAACCATCACTGGGAATGACTGAGTGAAGAGGAAAGTGTGTGATGTCAGGTGGGCAGCGCCCCCTTCTGAGCCGCACTCATCATTACATCAGATCATTAATGCTGCTACTAATTAAAACCAACGCAGTAGTGGATCCTTGGCTCTCCTTCTTTGGAGTTAAAGGAACAAAAAGGACAAAAACATTTTAGTAGCGTGATTTGAACTGGGTACCTCAGCCGGTCCAGTCTGTTTGCTGCCGACGTACGTGGAACCAAAGCGGTACCCAGATTCCCCGAGGGTGCTGAGGGTAACAGTATGGCTGACCTGGAAGTGGTTACTCAGGCCCTTGTTGACCACCAGCCGCACCCCTTCCATCTGCAAAGGGAACACCTCTGGAACAGAGACCAAAGGTGAGTCAATGCCCGTTCCAGAGAGAAAAGGACCTGGAAACATGGTCGGCGAGGATTCAGACTCTAACCTTTACATTTGCGGTGGCACTCTTCATACGAGCCAGGATTAGGGAGAGAAGAATCTGAGCCTGGAGTTTCAGAACTAGATGCCTGGAGGACGGAAGACACTGGGGGCACAGTGAACCCTGGAGGGACTGACACCAATCCTGGGACCCCTTGGCCCCCTGCAGCTGGGGCAGGACTGGGAGAGGCGGCCGCCAAAACACTGCCCATGTTCTCTGACTGCAACACATCATTAAAGAAAGACATGAGGGCTTGGATTTAAACATCATGCATCCCTCCTGCAGCATGATGACGCTTAAAAGTCGTTTCAGTTTGTAACGATGCCACTTAGACATGCACACAATTTTATGAGGGGGGGGGGGGGGGAAGACTTACTAAAGATAAAAGGTAACGGACACCTGCATTTAAGATGGGTTAGCTTACCTGCTAAACTCTGCTAGCTGTCCTGCTGCCCTTCTAGCAGTAGCAGGACGACTTTAACTAAGGCCCAAATGACCGACATTCTCCACATTTACAACACGTTACAAAACCACTATTAGCATGTCAAACATTAAGAATCATGTCATGTTTGGTACATACGGATAAAACATCAGCGTGCACATTCAGCGCCGTAAGGATCAAATCTGATAAGCTAACATAAGCTAGCAGGGTTTGTGGTTTAGCCGAGTGGTTTTAGCTAGGCTTCCATGTGGAGCCGACCACGAGATGTGCCCTCACTCGCGTTCAAACCGCAAAAGGCAGAGCTACGACGGCCATAGTGGACGCCACCGAGCACTACCGGGCGGTGGTGCGGCGAGGATCCCGGTTTATGCACTTACGGTGACGGCCTGTGTCCAGGTGTAGTTAAATACCGGTAAAGTTCAAGACACCGTGCGAGACCGGATCGTTGACGCGTCTAGAGACGACTCCGCTGATTGGCCAAGGAGTTTGTTACGTCCGTCGTCATTGGCTCAAATGACAGCTGGGACGGCCCACTCGATGACGCAAGGCCCTACGTCATCGAGCGTTATCCTGATTCTCCGTGAGGACTGAATGACATTCCAAGGGTAATTAGAGTCGCTCCTAAATCATTTAAAATAAATGTCCCACAACGATAGCTCGCGCTCTTTATGGTGTGCCACATGCACTCTCATGTCTTAATAGCCAACAAGGCAGATAACCATGAAAATGTTTGTTTCTGCCAACATTTATTGGATTGGTTTGCACCTTTAAATCCATCCCATGTGTTCTTCATTTCGTTACAGGTGACAGGCTGATACAGGTGACAGGCTGATACAGGTGCAACACCAACAATCATCTCAGACGGAGCAGCTGAGCCAGGCTGAAGGTTTTGGTTCTGTATCCTTTAGAAGCTTCATCTCTGAGCTGCAACTGGAAACACATTAGAATCCTGAGCTTTATGGGTTAAAAACGTGTCTAAAGTTACGGAGCACAACCAAAAACAGCTCACAGTCAGAGTCTGACTGGAGGAAGCCTCTCGCACCTGTGGAAAATCCACATTTACAGACAAAAGAATGAAGACAGAAACTTCTGTGGCATCAAATTTGGGTTGAAAGACCAAAGTGGTGATTGAAAGGTTGGCTAGAGATCGTCAGGAGTGTGCACGGTCAGGAGTGTGCACGGTCAGGAGTGTGCACGGTCAGGAGTGTGCACGGTCAGGAGTGTGCACGGTCCACTCCTGGAGTCGCTGTAGGATCACCCCTCCGGCCTGACGCCTGGACCAGCGGCTCATGAGTTCTGTAACCGGGCCTGGGGCCCGTTAACCCACCAGAGAGACACACCTGGAGCACGAGAGGACACCTGATGTGGCCAAACTGGGACCTGGGACGGATCAACGTGCTCTTGTGAGCAGCGCTCATTGAAACTGTGCACGTGAGCGTGCACACCCTAACGCCACGCTCTTTTCTTCAGAACTCTGAAAACAGGGTCCATCTAAGGGAACATCTGCAGAGATGCTGCTCACTGGGAAGCATCGTGTTGAGGCCGTGCACGTGATGCACGAGGCGTTGGGTTTTAAAGGCAGCAGGCATGAGCGTCACCATAGCGACGCCCGGCGTAGCAACCGCCACAGCAACCGTCAACAGCAGCACCTCAGAACCTGGAAATGCACAGACATCCGTCAGTTGTCTTATGTGGCTGTTTCCTATGACGTCATCTCTCAAGCTTGTGCCCCCAGAGGTGGCCGTGACCCCCCCCCCCCCTCCCTCCCGAGGTACTGACTAGCTGAAGGCTAATCTGGTCACCTGGAGAGCCACAATATCAATAATAATAACAATAATAATGTATAATAAGCTGCCCGTGCTTTTATGACTCCTCCGTAGGGACCGCCCACTGCCTTTTAACTGACCAATCACAATCGCCGATCTGCCCGCTAACAGAATTACAAAAAACAGTCCAGATCTTGATTTATTCGATAAGTTTAATGTAAAAAAATAAAGGTGATAATGCAGCAGATACAGAACAAAAGCCAAAGAATAGCGAACAACAAGCACGTTTGAACATCCAAAGCTAAAATGACAAATGTGCAAATTAAGCTGGAAAAATCAAATCTTCAAGCCTTAGAGTAACCAAAAACATTCACATGTGGAGCCATTTTAGGCATTTATCCTCTCTTTTTCCCTTCATGTAATTTTATTCTAAACTTCTAACAAGGTTGTTATACCCGTAATACCTGACATTAAGTTCTGTAGCCATGAGTTAACCCAAAAATGTCATGTCAATGAAATTCTCCAGCCCGTAGTGCATGCAGCAGTCCAGCTGCGACCAACACGCCTCAACAGCAACATCTTCTTCTGCCCTTCCAGCATCTACAGCTGTAAAGGAATTCTTCAGTTCCTTCGATGTCCAGGACAGCACAAAGGGAAGCTTCATTCTTTGACTGTCCACCTGTTCCCTTTGACGACAGCGTCTCTGGAGGACCATTGGGAAGGTAGTAGCAACATGCAATAAAGAATAGTTTCTGCTAGAAATATGGAAATACAAGAGTGGATGAAGTCCTTGTAGAGGGGGAGGCTCTGTGACGGGAACTGTGAGGTGTCGTCGAGGGTGAACATCCACGACTGGGAGTGGGAGAGGGCGATCCTGGAGGAAAATGGAAAATTAAAATGCTGCAAGAACATAAATGAAGATGATTTTAGGGTGGAGGTTGAGTCCCAAACATTTACCTATTTCTGTTAAACTGCCGCCTCCGACAGCCACACAGTGATCTGGAGCCTTCATGTGGTGGAACGTTCTTCCCCGTAACACATCCGCAATCTTAAAATAGGAGTCATATATACAAACATCGTATAATATACATATGCAGACATAGAGAGACACATGTATACCTGCTAAATATCAAGAGGACGTTCACCTATAGGTCACAGTTGCTTCAGGCACACAGGACAGCAACAGATCTCATTTTGATTGAAAATATGAAAGATATGAAAGATGGAAGTCCATCCATCTTAATCTTAAAGGGAGTAAAATACCCTGCAATGTCCATATATCACCTCTAGAGGGAGTTAAAGACCCTGCAATGTGCAGATATCACCTCTAGAGGGAGTTAAAGACCCTGCAATGTGCAGATATCACCTCTAAAGGGAGTAAAAGACCCTGCAATGTCCATATATCACCTCTAGAGGGAGTTAAAGACCCTGCAATGTGCAGATATCACCTCTAGAGGGAGTTAAAGACCCTGCAATGTGCAGATATCACCTCTAGAGGGAGTTAAAGACCCTGCAATGTGCAGATATCACCTCTAGAGGGAGTTAAAGACCCTGCAATGTGCAGATATCACCTCTAGAGGGAGTAAAGGACCCTGCAATGTCCATATATCACCTCTAGAGGGAGTTAAAGACCCTGCAATGTGCAGATATCACCTCTAGAGGGAGTTAAAGACCCTGCAATGTGCAGATATCACCTCTAGAGGGAGTTAAAGACCCTGCAATGTGCAGATATCACCTCTAGAGGGAGTTAAAGACCCTGCAATGTGCAGATATCACCTCTAAAGGGAGTAAAAGACCCTGCAATGTCCATATATCACCTCTAGAGGGAGTTAAAGACCCTGCAATGTGCAGATATCACCTCTAAAGGGAGTAAAAGACCCTGCAATGTGCAGATATCACCTCTAGAGGGAGTAAAAGACCCTGCAATGTCCAGATATCACCTCTAAAGGGAGTAAAAGACCCTGCAATGTCCAGATATCACCTCTAAAGGGAGTTAAAGATGCACCCCCGTCCGTAACCTCCGGTGGGCGAAAACAAATTTGATTACTTTCGTCTTGACAATTCTGAAGGTGTCCTTTTTAATCAGTCAAAACTGAACAATAACAAGAAATTTAGTAACATTTCTATTCTTTTTTTTGTTTCCTTGACTATATCTGAAGCACCATGCACAAATGTAGAGCAGCAGAACTTCAGATTGTGTTCGTGAACGTTAAATGACTTAAATATGTCAGTTGTCAATCACCTTCTTGTTCTTGGTCACCATCACAGGGGTGTCGTTGTGGTAATTCTTGAGGCTGCTGTCAGCTCCACTCTTCAGGAGCAGCCTCACCATGTCAACCTGGTCCCTTCCACAGGCGCTGTGGAGCGCTGTGTTCCCACTGTAGGACTGGCCGTTAACGTCACAGCCGCTCTGCCACAGACGAGTTACACAGATGATGTGATTCAGACAGAAAAGGTCTGAATATGAAACCGAGCGGAGTCACAAGTTTCCCCTCAATGTCCACACGTTACCTCGATGAGGAAGCGAACCATCTCTGCATTACTGCTCTCTACCGCGTGCATGAGAGGATTTAGGCCACTTTTGATGTCCTGAGTAGGAGAACGTGCACGTGGGGTCAGTTTTGAAGCCACAGTGACGGTAAATGTAAAACATCTCATGTGATGGTGTGAAAGCTGCTGTCAGTGCAGCAGAAGGACTCACCATCACATTGATATCAGCACCTGCATCCAGCAGCATTTTGGCCAAGTGTTTGTGTCCACGTTGGACAGCCAGATGAAGGGGGCTCAACCCTGCAAATGGTGAGACGGGAGATGCGTCAGAAGATGGACGGATGATCAGAAAAGGTCACAAATGTAGAACGGGGCTCTAAACTACGAGGCTGCGGAGAAACAGAAGAGAAAGAATCCACCCTGCTGGATTTCCCCCCCATCTTGTCTGAACATGAGCTCTGGGAACAGTTAAAACATCAATACTTTCACTTTAATGAGCCGAGGACGCTTCAATCTGCATCCAGCCAAACGGTGCTGAAAGCAGCAAAGCTTCACCATATTTATGTTGCTCAAGAACAACTGATATCAAATCTGATTCTGTGAAAGGAGCGTGAAGAGAGATGAAAGAGTAATGAAAGAGAGATGATAGAGTAATGAAAGAGAGATGAAAGAGAGATGAATGAGAGATGAAAGAGAAAGGAAAGAGTGATGAAAGAGTGATGAAAGAGTGATGAAAGAGTGATGAAAGAGAGATGAAAGAGAGATGAAAGAGTGATAAAAGAGAGATGAAAGACTAATGAAAGAGAGATAAAAGAAGGAGGAAAGAGAGATGAAAGTGATGAAAGAGAGATGAAAGAGGGAGGAAAGAGAGATGAAAGAAGGAGGAAAGAGAGATGAAAGAGAGATGAAAGAAGGAGGAAAGAGAGATGAAAGTGATGAAAGAGATGAAAGAGGGAGGAAAGAGATGAAAGTGATGAAAGAGAGATGAAAGAGTGATGAAAGTGAGATGAAAGTGAGATGAAAGAGGGAGGAAAGAGAGATGAAAGTGATGAAAGAGAGATGAAAGAGGGAGGAAAGAGAGATGAAAGTGATGAAAGAGAGATGAAAGAGTGATGAAAGTGAGATGAAAGTGAGATGAAAGAAGGAGGAAAGAGAGATGAAAGTGATGAAAGAGAGATGAAAGTGATGAAAGAGAGATGAAAGAGGGGGGGAAGAGAGATGAAAGAGTGATGAAAGAGTGATGAAAGAGTGATGAAAGTGAGATGAAAGAGAGATGAAAGAGTAATGAAAGAGTGATGAAAGAGATGAAAGAGAGAAGAAAGTGATGTTAGTCAGGGTCCCGACCAAAAAGGGGGAGAACTTACCGCCGTAGTTCCTGATTTCCAGACACGTGGACGCTGCTCCGGCCGACAGCACCACTGACAGACATTCCTGCTGGTTGTGTTCACAGCAGAGGTGCACAGATGTTTGGCCGTTGCGGTCCAGGGCAGCAGGGTCGGCGCCTTCTCTCAACAAAGCCTCCACCATGTTGGCCTGATGGGTGATCACGGCCAGATGAAGAGGGGTCTGGGGGGAGGGGGGGGGGGGGGACGCACAAATAAGTGAGTTCATGGTGAAAGCAAGAAGTCTGCTCACTATCTCGTAAAACAGCTGCCACGTTCCATCTCGTGACAAATAACGGGAATGCAAAGAGTCCTGAACATGCCCAGAGTGGCCCTAAGGTGAGGATACAGACAGTAGCAGCAGCCGCTAACGTATGAAACATTTCATTTCAAACTGAAGTAGGATAAGTTAAATGATACAGACAGTAGCAGCAGCCGCTAACGTATGAAACATTTCATTTCAAACTGAAGTAGGATAAGTTAAATGATACAGACAGTAGCAGCAGCCGCTAACGTATGAAACCAACGGGATTAGCAGAGGGAAACCTGACTGGTCTCTGGATGGGGGGTGTTCTCCACCTTTGCACCACGTCACAGAACAAACAGCAACAACACAAGTGTGAAACATCTGAAATGTGTCCTGCGAGTCTCAGAGGGGGAAAAGGAAATAGAGATGGACACGGAAAAGCTTGGATAAGTGGGAAAGCACACAAACTGCAGCTCAACGTGACCAAGACGAAGGAGATGGTGGTGGATTTCAGAAAAAGCAAGTCCCCACCCTCCCCAGTCTGCATCAGTGGGAAGGACGTGGAAATAGTCCCATCTTACAGGTTCCTGGGTGTTCAGCTGGACAATAAACTGGAGTGGTCCACAAACACCGATGCTGTCTACAAGAAGGCCATGAGCAGACTCTAGTTCCTCAGGAGACTCAGGTCCTTCAGTGTTTGCAGCAGGATGCTCCACATGTTCTACCAGTCTGTCATGGCTAGCACCATCTTCTTTGCTGTAGTGTGCTGGGGTGCAGGCATTAAAGCAAAGGATGCCAACAGACTCAACAAACTCATCAAAAAGGCAGGGTCTGTTGTTGGCTGTAGACTTGATAACTTGGACGAGGTGGTGAGGGACAGGATGGTGTTGAAACTGCGGACAATCATGGACAGTCCCTCCCCCCCCCCTCCATAACACAGTGGACAAACTGAGGAGCAGCTTCAGCAACAGACTCCTGCAGCCTCGCTGCTCTAAGGAACGCTACAGGAAGTCATTCCTGCCGTCCGCCATTAAACTGTACAATTCACTCAAACCAACTCAACAATAATTGTGTAATGTTTATGTTGTAATTCTATTTCTAATTTATTCTATATTTATGTATATATGCTTATAATATGTATATATTATATTATGTATATATTATATATATGCTTATAATATATGCTGTATATATGCTTATAACATTCTAATCTATCTGTATTTATTTTTTTCTGTCTCTTTACTCTGCATTCGCTGCTACTATAATTCAATTTCCCCACGGGGATGAATAAAGTCCATCTTAATCTTAATCTTAATCTTAAATAAAAGAACTTGTGCAATCGAGGACATCCCTCTGGCTGAGGTCAGCCTGTGTCATCACATGGATCTTTTCTGTCAGGTTTGTTGGCCAGGGTTAGTGTTAGTGTTTAAAGGGTTAGTGTTAGTGTTTAAAGGGTTAGTGTTAGTGTTTAAAGGGTTAGGGTTAGTGTTTAAAGGGTTAGGGTTAGTGTTTAAAGGGTTAGTGTTAGTGTTTAAAGGGTTAGTGTTTAAAGGGTTAGTGTTAGTGTTTAAAGGGTTAGGGTTAGTGTTTAAAGGGTTAGTGTTAGTGTTTAAAGGGTTAGGGTTAGTGTTTAAAGGGTTAGTGTTAGTGTTTAAAGGGTTAGTGTTTAAAGGGTTAGTGTTAGTGTTTAAAGGGTTAGGGTTAGTGTTTAAAGGGTTAGTGTTAGTGTTTAAAGGGTTAGGGTTAGTGTTTAAAGGGTTAGTGTTAGTGTTTAAAGGGTTAGTGTTTAAAGGGTTAGTGTTTAAAGGGTTAGTGTTAGTGTTTAAAGGGTTAGGGTTAGTGTTTAAAGGGTTAGTGTTAAAGGGTTAGTGTTAGTGTTTAAAGGGTTAGTGTTTAAAGGGTTAGTGTTAGTGTTTAAAGGGTTAGGGTTAGTGTTTAAAGGGTTAGTGTTAGTGTTTAAAGGGTTAGGGTTAGTGTTTAAAGGGTTAGTGTTAGTGTTTAAAGGGTTAGTGTTAGTGTTTAAAGGGTTAGTGTTTAAAGGGTTAGTGTTTAAAGGGTTAGTGTTAGTGTTTAAAGGGTTAGGGTTAGTGTTTAAAGGGTTAGTGTTTAAAGGGTTAGTGTTAGTGTTTAAAGGGTTAGGGTTAGTGTTTAAAGGGTTAGTGTTAGTGTTTAAAGGGTTAGGGTTAGTGTTTAAAGGGTTAGGGTTAGTGTTTAAAGGGTTAGTGTTAGTGTTTAAAGGGTTAGTGTTTAAAGGGTTAGGGTTAGTGTTTAAAGGGTTAGGGTTAGTGTTTAAAGGGTTAGTGGTAGTGTTTAAAGGGTTAGTGTTAGTGTTTAAAGGGTTAGTGTTAGTGTTTAAAGGGTTAGGGTTAGTGTTTAAAGGGTTAGTGTTAGTGTTTAAAGGGTTAGTGTTAGTGTTTAAAGGGTTAGTGTTTAAAGGGTTAGTGTTTAAAGGGTTAGTGTTAGTGTTTAAAGGGTTAGTGTTAGTGTTTAAAGGGTTAGTGTTTAAAGGGTTAGTGTTTAAAGGGTTAGTGTTTAAAGGGTTAGTGTTAGTGTTTAAAGGGTTAGGGTTAGTGTTTAAAGGGTTAGTGTTTAAAGGGTTAGTGTTAGTGTTTAAGGGTTAGTTTAGTGTTAAGGGTTAGTGTTTAAAGGGTTAGTGTTAGTGTTAAAGGGTTAGGGTTAGTGTTTAAAGGGTTAGGGTAGTGTTAAAGGTTAGTGTTAGTGTTTAAAGGGTTAGTGTTAGTGTTTAAGAGGGTAGTGTTAGTGTTTAAAGGGTTAAGTGTTTAAAGGGTTAGTGTTAGTGTTAAAGGGTTAGGGTTAGTGTTTAAAGGGTTAGTGTTAGTGTTTTAAAGGGTTTAGGGTTAGTGTTTAAAGGGTTAGTGTTAGTGTTTAAAGGGTTAGGTTAGTGTTTAAAGTGTTAGTGTTAGTGTTTAAAGGGTTAGTGTTAGTGTTTAAAGGGTTAGTGTTAGTGTTTAAAGGGTTAGTGTTTAAAGGGTTAGTGTTTAAAGGGTTAGTGTTAGTGTTTAAAGGGTTAGTGTTAGTGTTTAAAGGGTTAGTGTTAGTGTTTAAAGGGTTAGTGTTTAAAGGCTTAGTGTTAGTGTTTAAAGGGTTAGTGTTAGTGTTTAAAGGGTTAGGGTTAGTGTTTAAAGGGTTAGTGTTAGTGTTTAAAGGGTTAGTGTTTAAAGGGTTAGGGTTAGTGTTAGTGTTTTAAAGGGTTAGTGTTAGTGTTTAAAGGGTTAGTGTTAGTGTTTAAAGGGTTAGTGTTTAAAGAGACAAAGCAATAATATGCCAAGAGGAAATCTGGAGTTTTTACCTTCTGATAAAGTTGCACAACAAACACGATAATCAGGAACAGATACCTGATCCAAGTTTCACTTTTATTCTTTTACTTTCTGTGTAAGGGAGAGAGAGACAGTGTGTGTGTGTGTGTGTGTGTGTGTGTGTGTGTGTGTGTGTGTGTGTGTGTGTGTGTGTGTGTGTGTGTGTGTGTGTTAGGGTTCGTAAAATCAACATGTAACCTATCACTGGGTGGACATCTGTACAATTCCTAAAGTGTCCTGAAAGTCTTTTTTCATTTTTCTTGAATCCTGTTACTCACTCACACACACACACACACACACACACACACACACACACACACACACACACCACATTACTTACAATAAATAATCCAAACTTGGCAGTCATTGTTTAGCCTTTTCACTCCTTTGTTTGATTCATTCCCAGAAAATACCCACCCCCACCATGAGCAGTAAAAATAGCCAAAGATAAGAGGAGTAATGGAGGGAGGAGTGGAGGGAGGAATGGAGGGAGGAGTGGAGGGAGGAGGAGGAGTGGAGGGAGGAATGGAGGGAGGAGTGGGAGGGGAATGGAGTAGTGAGGGAGGAATGGAGAGGGAGAGTGGAGGAATGGAAG
>NC_042291.1:16850783-16854910 GCF_901000725.2 Takifugu rubripes | reverse complement strand
GTGTTGTTTGGTTGGTTTTCCCTTGTTGTGTGTTGGTTTGGTTGGTTTCCCTTGTTGTGTGTTGGTTTGGGTTGGTTTCCCCTTGTTGTGTGTTGGTTTGGTTGGGTTTCCCTTGTGTTTTTGTGTGTTGGTTTGGTTGGGTTTCCCTTGCCAGTGTGTGGTGGGTTTGCCTCTGTTCCAGAGTTCTCTCTGCGGTCCTGGAGGACTGCCTTTGTCTTCCTTGTGTTGTCCCTTGTCCCCCTTTCCTGTAAATAAAACCCTTTGACCCTCTTACCACCGTGTCCTGGCCTGCTCTGGGGTTCTGTTAAAACCCACAAACCGTAACACCCTGACCTCTAAAGATATCCCAAACGCTGCTATGAGCCTGCTGACCCTGGGACTATGTGCTCACTGGCCTTGTCTCTCTCCATTTGACAAACTTGGCTTTTAGCCTTGATTTTAAAATGCTATTGCTAACCCTCAGAGCACTTCATGGCTTGTCCCCAGTCACTTGTCTGACCTCCTGTCCCCACAGGTGCCTACTCTCCACCCGTGATGGTCCGGTTTCGGCTTCCTACGGTTCCACCTTCCCACCTCACGAGACCGGGTGGTCGAGCATTTGCTGCCACCTCGGCTCTGGAACCACCGACCTAAAATGTGTCCATGAACATGGAAGATCCTCTAAAAAACGATCTCTGGCTTTTTCTTACGTTTCCTCCAGGTTTAAGTACTGAAGCATCCATGATTTTTGCTTTTTTGCATTATTCTGTTCTCTAATTTGTATTTTGTTCTTGAATTACATTTTCATTGTTTTATGAGTCATATGGAAAATACTTTTTAACATTATTTCATAATGGCTTATACAAATGAATGCATTGTTATGAATTTTGATGAGGATGAACAACACTGTCGTGAACAGTTCTGTAAAAACAGCAACAATCAGAATAAGAAGCATGATGCTAATGGTTAGCCTACCCAGTGAGGACCTTCCTGACCACTGAAAGCACATAAATTAGGGGTATTGATAGAAAAGAACTCATACAAAAATCTTACAATTAATTCAGATTTTTTAAGTGTTTTCAAATTTTCTTGTATTTCGTCTAGTTGAGCTGTAAACAAGAATAGCAAATAAAAATATTTATATTTTCTTGATCATTTAAATATCATGTTTGCAGTAAAGAGGAACTAGATGTTTTTGATGCAAACAACCCGAAGCTGGTTTATTTTCAGTGTAATGTGTAACATCTGGATGACTAACTGTTACATTTTACCAGCCTGGACATCAACGTGCATGGTTCTGTTTCTGTGTTGGGTCACGTTCTCTCACCTCTCGTGGCTTCTACCCACTTCTCAGTGTAGTGGCCTCACAAACCAAAGCCAAGGCGTTAACAGCACCAACACTCGGCTGGTTAACGAGTCACTTAGAAGGAGATTCCAACTTTAAAAATCAGCGTGTCAGTTGTTGTGAACGCAGGGAAGAAATGATTGATGGCGTCGCGCACTGGCCTAAACACTGGCGCCGTGAATGGGAAGCTGCAGTTGTTGCAGTTGCTCATCTTCTCTATATTTTAGCATCTCGTGCTGCTCGCGGTGGTTGGGACCAGCTGGCCTCCTGGAAAACTCGCCGCCCTCCGTTCTGTCGGGCCACGTGGTTCCAGACAGACGTCTGACATCACTCTCTCATGCAACAGGTCCTCAAATGACAACATTTAGGGTTTTTTTTAATTGGTCTGAATGTCAACTGAATGTTGAACTCTGACCTGAAAGTGTTGGGGTTGGGTTCCAACCTTTCAATTTGGTCATTTAAGTTCTGCTTTAAACTAAAAAGTCATGAAAACCTAAACTAGACCTTAGAGTCTGTTCTCTGACACAGTTTCACAACAGAGATTATGATGAATTTCTTTATTTTTCATATGGTCTAGTGCACAAGATGGAACATGAAGAGCAACATCTGGTATTGAGCTGCTTCACTGGATGTGAAGGATCACCTAGTAGCTGGCCATGGTGGACTCCAGCCAGTCATTGAAGAGGCAGACCTGAAGGTGCAAAGGAAAGGTGTTAGGACCGTCCACGTGGACACAGCTTTAGTTCAGCGTGCTACAATGATGACCTTGGCATAGACACCAGGGTGGTCCCTCTCAGCACATCCATAGCCCCAGGACACAACCCCCTGCAGCTCATTGTTGCACACGACGGGGCCGCCAGAGTCACCCTGACAGAGAGTGGAAAGTGTGAGACCAAATAAACTCAGCAAGCATTACACACAGTTCTCACTCCCCCTTGGGTCTGCGGCTGCATACCTGGCAAGAGTCCTTGCCTCCCTCCAGGTAACCAGCGCAGAACATGGCATCAGTGATCATGCCTGGGTAGGAGTTCTCACAGTCCCTGTCGGACAGGATGGGGATGTTCAGGCACTGCAGCTTGTTCCTGTCAGCAGCTGGTGATTAACAGGGAGAGCCATAGATTTTAGAAGGAACATTCACGCCGTTTCTGTATGAAGAGCTGGGACAGAGATGAATGCAAGAGGTTTGAACTCACTGGAGCTCATGGTGTTGCCCCAGCCAGAGACTTTGCACATGGTGCCGGCGGCGGCACAGCTGGAGGGCAGAGCCACGGGCTGCACGTACTGGTTGAGGGTGGCAGGCTTGCTCAGCTTGATCAGCATGATGTCGTTGTCAATGTTGTAGGAGCTGTAGTTTGGGTGGCGGATGACACGAGAGGAGGAGATGAACTGCTCCGTGCCCTCGTTGGCCCTGATGTTGTGCTCGCCAAGACGCACTTCAACACGTCTGTACGGACAAAGGAAGCAGCAGCTCAGTTTCCTGAACATCTCGGCATCGTGGAAAACTTTCAAGCATCTCAAGGAGTCACGTACGACTTGTAGCAGTGAGCTGCAGACACCACCCAGTTCTCATTGACCAGGGAGCCTCCGCAGAAGTGGTACCCAGAGTTCAGAGACACCTGGTGAGGCTGGGAGTAGGGCGTGCACTCATACCCTCCGACGATCTTGTCGTCCTCCGTGGCAACTGAAACAAAGCGTTGGGCACAAATGAGCAGACAGAAGGTAAGACTCCAGCATTTGCTCAACTATGGAGAATATTTCACGTCAGTGTTCCCAGATGCAGTTAATCTGTTCCCAATAAAGTTCAGAGGAAGGAAAGAGATGGAGTTCAGACTCACAAGCAGCTCCGATGAGCAGAAGAAAGACCAGAGACCTCATGGTTGCTGTGGGATCCTGTCCATGTAGACCTCAGGAGCTGCTTTATATCTGCAGGCAGGAGCGCCGCCCAAGGCTACCGCTGTCCCCATTGGCCCGCCAGGAACCAGTCACCGTGCTGGGAACATGGCAGCAGGTGCGTTATTTCCAGTTACTCTGAGAATGTAGATTTAAAATAAATAATTTATAATAAATAAATAAAGGTTCATTTGGAAGAGCAATTATATATTGTGGAATTTGCAAGCAATATCTAATTCTGTCCTGTCTTACTGCAACATTTACACAGGATTTTTTTATTCCTGTGTTTTCGGTGCATAATTAAAATTAAGCATTAAATATAATGAAAGTATACTTAAAATAAAAAAGCATGTATTAGTAAAATAAAAGCCAAACTCCATTCCAAACATCAGCTGACGCCTTCTCTTTAAAGGCACCCTGAGCTTGGAGAGATGGAAAATCCTGTAAACACTAATTACATTTGATGACTAATGACACATTTGAAAATTGAGCAAAAGTTCTTTTGTGGGACCAGAGTTCTTTAGAACTCAGGTCGGTCTCATGAGCCTTCAGAGACGGACCCACAGCAGAGGTCCACAGACCTTCATTTACAGGCCGAGTGGAAAGAAGGAATTACTCGTTTTATCTTTGATATCAACACTTGTTTGTGCGCTCGTGTTTATCCATTCAGATTGTTCAGGTTCCCAATTCACAGCCAGGTTGTGTCTCAGCTGTGAGCTTCTCATGGGCAGATCAAAGAAAAACAACATTTGAACCACTGATATCATCATTTTAACGACCAACAATTAACAAAATGACCCATTGTTTATATTTGAAACAAAGCTATGTCTGCTAAATACATGAGTGAAAAGGTGCAATATGAGTATTCATTTGCTGTTACCGGGGCAACTGTTGCTGTGCCACACTGGCCAAA
>NC_042291.1:16825783-16845783 GCF_901000725.2 Takifugu rubripes | reverse complement strand
GAGTGAGAGTTTGTGTGAGTTAGTTCCGTGAGCACACTCGCTCGTGTTTGTGTCTGTGTGAGTGTGAGTGAGTGAGTGTGAGAATGAGTGAGTGAGAGAGTTCCGTAAGCACGCGCGC
Organism: Takifugu rubripes; assembly: GCF_901000725.2. Classification (NCBI taxonomy): domain Eukaryota; kingdom Metazoa; phylum Chordata; class Actinopteri; order Tetraodontiformes; family Tetraodontidae; genus Takifugu; species Takifugu rubripes. Next base: position 16,845,665 of record NC_042291.1, on the reverse strand, counting down.
GCACATACGCGCACACGCACGTAGTTTTCTTTACGTAATATTTTGAAAGGTCTAATGTGCATGTGTGTGTGTCTGTGTGAGTGTGCGAGTGAGTGTGTGTGGGGGTGTGTGAGTGAGTGAGTTCATAAGCACATGCGCGCACACACGCGCACGTATTTTTTTTACGTAATATTTTGAAAGGTCTAATGTGCATGTGTGTGTAGTGAGTGTGGGTGTGAATGTGAGTTAGTGAGTTCCGTAAGCACACACGCGCACATGCGCGCACATTTGCGCACACACGCGCACATATTTTTTTTAAACGTAATATTTTGAAAGGTGTAATGTGCATGTGTGTGTGTGTCTTTGTGAGAGTGAGTGTTTGTGTGTGAGTGTGTTCTTACGGAACTGACGGGCGGAACTTTTGCTGCACCGTACGTGTTCAAGCCGGACCCATTTAGTGACGGACCTCACATGCCGACGCGCTCCACTCCGCGTTGACCTTAAGTGGAGCTTTGCCAACGTTTAAGTCGCGTTTTTATGATACTTTCACATGATCATTTTCAGCGTCATTCGGAATTTTTTTGTCTCTAGAAATTGTTCATTTCGTGTGTTTTCGCGGACTCTAGCTGGGCAAAATGCGCCTTACGTTGCAGCTGTTTATCTCTCACGGTCGGGTGGCCCGTAAAATGGGTCTGGGCCCGGAGTCCCGAATCAATATCTTACGGAACATTTTAACAGGACTTGTCCGACATGAGAGGATAGAAACCACGGCGGCCAGAGCCGATGAAGTCCGATTTTACGCCGAAAAGGTAGCGTCGCAGTGAATTCCGCCATCGCCGCGAAGCTTCATTATTTCTTCATTTGGTACCGAACAGAGCCGCTCCAGTCATTTTAGTGACGTTTCTGATTGTTGGAAGAAATCTTTCTTAATTGAATGATCAGTGGTTAGTTGGAGCCTTAATTATTCACTTGTGAGTGTTGTCAGATTGAGTGTCTCAGTCTCACTGACATTGTTGGTTCAGCATCCAAATGTGTAGGAATAAAGGACATTTTATTCCCACCAAAACTGATGCAATGTGTTTTCTGGCCTGGTTTCCTCAGCTGATCGATTATGCTAAAAAGGGAGACACAGATGAGAAGGCAATGAAAATGGCCAGTTTTTGGCTGACGGTGAGTCTCTGCTTCAGCTTGGCTGGTGGAACTTTTAGTTTGTCTACATTTCCATTCGTGATGGGGTGTCGTCGTTCTCATTTGAGTCTGTTTGTATCTCTTCAGGAAAAAGACCTGGTCCCGAAGCTCTTCAAGGTCCTGGCACCGAGGTTCGAGACTCGGGCGAACGGTTACACAAGGATGGCGCGCATCCCCAACAGAGCGAACCTGGACAGGGCCAAGATGGCGGTACTGGAGTACAAAGGCAACCCCCTCCCTCCACTTTATCCTGTGAAAAAACCAAATGAACTCTGGCTCATCAACCAGCTGCTGAAGGGCTACAGACAGGAGGCAGAACAGTGCAGAGTTTAGTTGGTGCTCGGCACGGGGCCACGACATGGCTCTCAACCATGGGAGAGTCTAGTTCCTCGTGACAGATAAGATCTGGACTAGTATTAATGTTGGATTGCGTAATGTTTGTCTATAAATATGAGAACCTCCTGCAGTGTCCAGTTCTTCAGACAGTTGAGGGTTGTTTGGAGCAACCGGGTCAACATGTTACAAAATGCCTGGAATCTACTTTAAAACCCTCCATAATCCTAAATGCTGTATTTCCCAAAGGTGCATAACTAGAACACAAAAGAAATGTATTGACCATATACATTAGAACATGTGACATCAGTGGGCGGAGTCAGGATTTGACTCTCCACTTATATAGAGCTACTCTCTATTGGTGGTGTTTTCATTTCTGCCATCGTTGGGAACACAGAATTTAGAATCCTTCAAGGTCAACGATGAGTAAAAATGTATCAGTCTTTAGTGAACTGCTGCTTCACTTTAAACACAGGTTTATTTACGTGCATTTGAACTGAAGTGTTTGATCCATCAAGAGGAGCCGGAGCAGCTCGTTATGTTTGGCTCGTTATGTCGAGCATTTCCACCGATGGTTTGGGCTTTTTTGGGTGCATTTGTTCAGATGCTAACGGCTAAAGGCTAAAGGCCGGCTACGGCACCAGCACAGGAAGGTTAACTCCTCGCCTCTCTTCCGAATGGCGGAAAAGGAAATATTTCCTCTGATGAAGAAAAAGAAATGATTGCTAAAGTGTAAGTTTTCATGTGATGCTGTTCCTGAACGAGTTAGTTTATTTCCTGTGGTTGGTTGAGAAAATATAGCATAAAATATCTATATGATTTCCTTGTCCCATCAGGTAAAGAGAATAAAAGCTAATAATTAGAGACAAACAAAGACATGACCTCTAATAAAAACCATCTTTTATTAATTTGGCAAAAAAAAAGTATCTGTACAGCTTTAGTCATGTGACACCATTGGAACAGTGATGTGCTCTTTGCTTCTGAGTGGCCTAAACGCTGTGCTCGTTTCTATCATGCACGTGTGTCACCCCGCCACGTTCACCAAAGGTGAGTCGATCAGCTCCACTGGCCCCTCAGCGTATCCATGGCAACCGTAACAACAGGCAACAGCGGACAAAATGGCCGACAGGTCTGATATAAAGCAGACAAAAACAACCCGTCGTCCGAGCAGGTAAAGAGCCGAACGGGCGGATTTTAAGCAAATGTCGATTCAAAGAAGAAAAACAGGTGAGAGAATTAGTGTTCGGTCATTTTCACACTGAGCTCCAGGGAAGAGATGGACAGGAACAGCTCCTCTCAAACGTCCCCACTCCAAGACAACGATATTCACACGTCCGGAATGCTGCCGCGTGACGGGAGCATTCCTCGGAGGTGACGTCATCAGGGAGACGCGGGAACATTAAAGGGCTCCATGCAGGACACGCGGGCACCGACGCCTCGGTTCACCTGCAGCAGAAAACAACCAGGTGGAAGCAGGAAGAGGCGAGAAACATCCGGCAGGAGAGTCGCCTCGGTCCTTGTGCTCTATCAGAACATTCACCAGTGTCCACGCACACGCACACACACACACACACTGTCCAAATCTTTGAAGTCCAATTAAAATTCATATCATCTTCATTCCGAGTATCCACTGAAGTGAGAATCAGCACATTATTTCCGGTCAAACGAAATCCTTTTGTAAGCTTCTGTGAGATTCTACCTTTCAATACACACAAAAGCGTTTATGGTCACCATGACGTACAAACGTTAGCGTCTGGACAGGAAGTACGGTACAAACATGCGGTTTACAAGTTCCTACGGTAAACATGACATTTCACATTTAAACATCAGCATATCAATTTCCAACGGTGATGAAAGCATATTAGAATATAAATGAAGCAGCACTGTCCAATAAATATGTTTTATCAAAATGTGTGGAACATAAAAGATGTCTGTGATGTCATGGCAACAGAACCTGCTGATGGTGGAACCTGGTGGACCTCCTCTATGTGTTGAAATGAAACCTCTACAGAGCCGTTGGTCTTCCCAGGTTGAGCTATTTACACTGTTGCAGGTGCACATCCTCATCATTATCATCATCTTCATCATCCTCCTCCTCATCATCATCATCATCCTCCTCATTCTCATTATCATCATCCTCATCCTCCTCCTCATCCTCCTGAGAAGCTTTGAATCAATGCATTTTGAGAACGTTGCTCATTCTGCCCGTCACAGCTTCCTCCCTCTCCTCTTCCTCTCTCCCCTCTTCCTCTCTCTCCCCTCTTCCTCCCTCTCCTCTTCCTCTCTCCCCTCTTCCTCCCTCTCCTCTTCCTCTCTCCCCTCTTCCTCCCTCTCCTCTTCCTCTCTCCCCTCTTCCTCCCTCCCCTCTTCCTCCCTCTCCTCTTCCTCTCTTCCTCCCTCTCCTCTTCCTCCCTCCCCTCTTCCTCTCTCCTCTTCCTCTCTCCCCTCTTCCTCCCTCTCCTCTTCCTCCCTCCCCTCTTCCTCCCTCTCCTCTTCCTCCCTCCCCTCTTCCTCCCTCTCCTCTTCCTCCCTCTCTGCCTTTGACTGGTCAGAATTAAATATTTATTGCTTCTTTATTCTGGAACAAGTTCAGCACTTCTGTCCCTTTTTCTGAACATTTTTATTATTAACAGAAACACTTTCTCTACTTTGTAATTCTGTTCGCCCGTCGTTGCCAACCTCCCCACCATCGCTCTCTCCCTCTCAGGCCTTGGTCCCGACGCCTGTTCCTCCTCCTCCTCCTCCTCCTCCTCCTCCTCCTCCTCCTCCTCCTCCTCCTCCTCCTCCACTCTGCATGCTGAAATACTCAGTGAAGGACGGGAGTCGAGGCGGCAGCGGGGGCGAGCGTGCGGCCGGGCGTGGGGGGATGGGGGGCGGGGGAGGGGCCAGTCCTGATGACAGGTCAGCAGCAGTTGTGATGATCTTGTGCTCGCTGTTCCTCGGAACCTCGGGTCCTTTACGGGCCACCGTCTCCTCCACCGTCTTCACGGGGTCCTAGAAGGATAAAATGGGTCACGTCAGCAGCAGCAGAGAGGAAATACACGTTTGCTATATTTCTTAACCATTTCTGACACATAATAGTTTAAATTTATGATGAATGAAACCGTCCCAACATCTTCACATCAAAAAAATCCAAAAAGGTCTGAGGCTTCTGGTGGAATCGATCATTTGGTGGAGTCATTGTGTTATTTCCATTAACTGGGAAGCCCTGAAGGCCTCGTAGCTGCTGCTTTAAGAACACACACTTCTGGTCGTTCTACCGGTTGTTGTTTTTAATTCCACATTTACAGATTTAAGTTTAGTGCATTTTCAGAATGACGTCATCGCGATTGTCTCATTTCCTAAAACTACCGAATTTGATTTGGTGTGAAAAAAACCAGGTTTTATCTCCGTGCGACAATCCTTTATAAAGAACTACACATTTCCTGATGGCTCGTTAGTGGCTGAACGTATATGGAGCACATTTCAAAAATGTCTAGTCCAAAACCACGACAACTACAACAGTAACGGAAAATTCCCAGACTAAACTACCATGTTGCAGAGCCAAGTTGGGATTTCTGGGCTCCTCGTGGTGCTCCCAAGGCTACAGAGAGAAACAGGGCCTTTAATTTAAATTAAAGTAGAAATATATCATTTATAAGTCTTTGTTCTTGAAGGAATGTTCCAGGTTCAAGGTGCAGCCCAGAATTGTGCCCCCCCAGGACCAACTGGACACTTATGTCAGTCCAATTCTTGGCTATTGTGGTTCTACGGTGTGTTGGGCGTAGCATACTTCACCGTACTCTAGGACAAGGATCCTTCATAAACATGAAAATGCTGCAAAGTGCTTAGATGTTGCTGCTTCCTGTCCCAATCCAGTTATTTTATCTTGTTATTCCCTACATTTATTATTTGTGTACTTTAGCTCAACGGCTACAGTCTCAATAATATGACAGCAGCGTTTAACTGTGACACGCCCCCAGATGTGGACACCTGTATCTAGTAGTCGTCAGGTCGGGTCTTGTGGACATGTGGAGAAGCAACCAGTCTGAAGGAGACACCACACCAGTCAGAACCAGAAAGATCCTCCCAGTTCGTTATCCAATCAGGCCCCCGTTATTGACCATCGACTAAACAATGGTCATTTAATGACACATTTGATTGGTTAATTACATTTTTAATTACAATTAATTACATTCCTAAATATCTTGATGCAAATGACCTGAAACTCCCGTATCGGTTGGAGTGAGCACGGGCGTATTTAGAGCTAAACGTCTCCTCTACAACCCAGAAGAAGAGAAAGGAACAGCAAGAGCTGGAAGACATGATGAGCAGCAACCAAAGAGGCCTAAACAGCTTAATTAATGAGAAAGAGACAGCAAAGCTATGCAAATGGAATTGTGTGAGCAGGGTACGAGCACCAAAACAATCAATTACAGAATCAATCACAATGAATTAACACAGACAACTGGGCCAGCTGATGAGAAGATTTAGGAAACATTAGCAAGACAGGATCAGACAGGATTCAGAAAGATCCTGGGGGGGTCGGAGGGGCAACATCAACGTCGCTGTCACCTTTAATGACACACCCAGAAGGTAAAGAGGAGGACTCGCTGGAGGTCCCTTCGATGCCATCGAGCTGATCCGAACTCCTGAAACGATTCCTAATCAGCCCAAACTTCATCAACTAGTCACAAAGCTTATAATCAGATCCAAAATCCAAGATGAAGGGACCACTGACTCCGGCTCACTCTGCCTTTTTATCAGACATACTAATAATAATTTATTATTAATAAATTCATAAATTATTATTATTATGGATTTAGGTGGGTTTAAACATTACGTTATTAAGGATGACCATGGTTATCTCTACGGGCCACAGCGAGAAACAGGCTGCCTGAGCTGCTATATGACACCTAGTGACTCCCCAGGTGTCCCGAACTGGACAAGCTAATCCCAAAATGGATCTGGACCAAGAAGCCTAAAGCGAGAGAGGGTTCAAAATCGAAATCTGAGCTGTTATTTTTGGGCTGCATAACTAAAATTGTTAATAATCTGGGCTCAAAAGGATCGTCTTTCTGTCCTCGCCATCCAAGACGGCCAAATAAAATGAATATGGGCGACTGGAACAGAATCACTTTAAATTATGGAATTACAACTACATTTGGCCTGTCCAGACGTTTAGCACTTACAAACACTGGATTTCTAATAATTTTGTGGCCTCTAAACTAGATACAGGTTAGAAAAAGGCGGCAGGATGGTCTCAGCAACACTGTCCACCTTAAAATCAGCTTTGGGAGGAACGTGAACTACCAAGCATGGATGTCTTCAACTACCTACAATCAAGGACTTTCTCATTACAAAACACAGAGCGAAGCTGCTAAACTAATGCTGGATGAGAAATGAGTCAAATAGCACATGATATGTGTGAAGAAATGTCTTCTAACGTGCATTTGGTCGCTAATTCAAACGTATGGAGGGGAATTAATCATGAGGCTCTTTCAGTCTAATGCTAAATTTGGCTGCCCCCCCCCCCCCCCCCCCCCCCCCCCCCTGGGGCTGATGGAGCGACAGGAGAGCTCGCCGTGCCAGAGGAATCGGATCTATATTATCAGACCCATACTCGTTTATTTCACTTGTTATTTCTATTCGTTATTCTGTGTTCGTATTTATAGTCTGTATCACTTGGGTCACGCAGAGGAGTCAGGTGGGACCTCAGGTGTGGGGGGGTTAGGTTTGGCTCAATGAAAAACACTTTTTATCAAGCGTCTGAATACTCACTGACTGGATGGAGAAGAGTTCAGTGAAGTTGGGCTGAGAGTCTCCCAGGAAGGAGCTGTTTCCGTAGGCGTGGTGGGGGAAGCCCTCCGCCCCCTCCTCGCCTTTGGGACTGGACATCAAGATTCCAATTTGAGATGTTCGAACATGATACGGAAAGTTTTTGTTGGCAGCTGAAGGTCGGGTGATAGCCTAAGACAAAAGTAAAGCTGTGGTTATCGAGAAGGTCAGAGGTCAGAGGTCCTCAGCGTGACTAAGAGAACCCAAACCCGTAGCAGCGTGTAGCCACGAGCACGAGTCTCGCTCATCAGCAGAGAAGGTTGGAGGTGAACAGAAGCAGACGATGATAAGAGCAAGAGCCAATCAGCATCAAGCAGCTTTGACTTGAGAATGGTGAATAAATCAGGAATCAATGTGGCAAAAATGATCCTCAAGTAGGGAGAGCCCAGCTCGTCCTACCAACCAGAAAGACCATGTGAGCATACAGATGGATCCCCAGTTGAATGCCATTGACGATCTTCTCCCGGGCCCAGCGTGGAATCCCAAAGTTGGCAATCAGAGCCATAACAGGCACGGCGAAAAACCTGGAGGAGACAAGCGAGGCCGATTTAGCTGATACTGTCGACACCGATGAGAACAAAGCTGACGATGAGAGGCCAAATGATAAGGACTGGAGCAGATGTGTGGATAATGAGGTGGGAGACTGCGGCTGCAAGGAGAGAGAAATGCAGAGATAATATTCATTTCTTTTCCTAATGGTCTTCAATGAACTGAGACTCCGATAGACTCAGCCTGTGCTGAAGCCACCACACCCCCCGTAGGAGGGCAGCCGATTCTAATGGAGACCTCATCAGCTCAAGAACAGCTACCTGCAGGAGTTTGGCCACGTAATATGTGAAAAATATGCATCATTAGTGGGTGTAAACCAGCAGATTTCCCCTTTTATTTTACAGAATATCATTTATTCAATTCAAATGAGATGCGAACCGCTGACTGCATTTCCCAGCCCATCTGTCAAAGGGAGTGAATGTTAATGTTACCAGAGCGTGTATGTGGTGAAGAAGGGGACGTAGAAGGGCTGCTTCTCTGGGTAGTGCTTCAGAGACACCAGGACAGCATAGCAGAACCACACGTAGGCCAGCAGCTGCAGACCCATCAGCCCGTAACCTGCGGGGCTGTCGTAGGCATAGAGCACCTCGCCCGGGTCAAAGAACTGCCGACAAAACATCAGATCAGGCCAAAGAAGTTAAACACTTAGACAAACTCCTAAAGAAGCAGGAGCCTGTGTCCTACTTCCTGAGCCGAGGACAGAGCTCAGGCTGCACGATCTGCCCGTCTTTGACATCGACACTCCACAAATAGGTCATCAGCAGCGTGGGCGAATGTGGCACGCGTGCACGCATCTGCGGATGCTGGATTGTGTTTCACAGCACGGTGAGGGGGTAGCGTTAGCCGCCATACAGGGTTACGCTTCCTACATAATACATCTGTCAGTGTCGACCTCTTTAGGACCAACTCCCAAGTGCACGGGAAGCCCTCTCGGATCTTTATATTAGCTGCAGTAGTAACCTAGTTTGGTAGATTCTTAGCAGGAACTCCCCTGAGTTTGAGCTCTTTAATAGCAGCGACCACGTGAGAGGGCAGATAAATCACGCTGCTTCGCGCCTCAGCGTTGCAGCGAGAGCGACGGCTTCAGGCTCCAGAGGATCTCATCGCTCAGGTTGTTATTAGCGTTACGCAACTGGCATCAGTGGCTCCTAGGTGCACAATAAATTTGTGAGTGTTTCCCATTAATTGTGATGACTGCAGCAGCAGGACTGCAGGTTTAGCTTTTCACTTCTGAGCAGCTTTATTTTAAAGCCACAAACAGTGAGACTCCCACTTTCAGCGTTTTATTTTACAACACAGCATCGGAGCAGATGAGAGAAATCTATTTTGGAAACGGTGAGACTGGCGAAGCCGCTGCAGCACGCAGCGAGACGCAGCTGACGCCGTTATTAATTCATGAGCTCAGACACTCAAACACGATCGCTAGTGAAATCTGTTTCCACCCTCACACACCCGGGGGGCTGTCATTAATGTGTGTGAGGAATCTCGTAGCGCGCCAATAGCAATTCCTGAAAACCCCGAGAAAACAGCTTTAAGCTTTATAATCTCAGTCACTTCCGTTCACCGTGCACAGGGCGCGTGCAGGTCGGTTGGTGGTCCGGGTTTAGTCTCTGATACCAGCTGAAATCTTCCTTCAGCACCTACTTTGTAAATGTTCTACCACTTCCAGTTCAAGCAGAAGTTACAGCGTGATAGAAAACAAGCGCTCACGTTTAGTGATTTTCAACACATGTAATAAATCTGTAACAACGTCACGAGAGTGTGGAGGAGGTTGGTGCAGGGTGCTGCTACCTCTGCCTCGTAGATGAAGAGGATGACGTAGGTGATGGTGTAGACAGTCATATAGATGCTCAGCTTAACTGACCCACTGTGACTGATCCTGGCCCTGCACACACACACACACACACACACACACACACACACACACACACACACACACACACACACACACAGGTGAGGGGTCTGAAAAGGCGGCTTCATTTAAAAACCAACAGCTGTTCTCCGCTACAGAGCGCAACAACAGATTAAAACCTGAATTTTTATGAAATCCCAATTCACCGACTGACGCTGCAGAATTCCCCAAACATGGTTGTGTGGAGGGTTCAGCAGCTTCTGAGTGGGCCACAGGTAGTTATCCCCAAACTCTACACTTATTACTGAGAAACAGGTCATTGGCTGATGAAGAGGATGATGAAGATGCAGTTCTGAGTTTCTTTCAAGGGGATTTAAAAAGTTTTAATAAGTGAGAGATCCCAGATTCTTCTGGACCAGGAGCAGGGCAAAAGCCTCATTTTCCCCTTTTCTTGGCTGCATCACTTCCGAGTGGGTCTGAAACAGGATCAATCTTCCAAATATGAGCAGTGACGGACGTCCAAATTCAAACCCTATCGGAGACGTGGCCTCAGCGGCTTCTCTTCTTCTCAGAAGCTCAGTTCTGTGAACGGCGTCCCACAAAGGTAACCTTACTGTTAGAACCGCTGGCACGGCTGATAACTGCAGTTTAGAATTGAAGCTGGTAACATCTGCAACATCATATTCCAGCGAGAAAGTCATTTATTTAGAATGGAGCAAGATAGAAGCGGAGGTGGAGGAATTGATACATTATGGATGGCTCAACTTATCTTTAACAACACCTGCTCCGGGACATTCACGGGTTTTCCACACCAGAAAGCTGTCGTATCATAAGCTGCAGGTCACGGGTGGATGACTGACAGTGGCAAACACACACTGAAGAAAGCTGCAGAAAGGCACAAGCCCCCACCTGGTCACAGTGAATCCTTTCCCCAACAATATGAGCATCAGCAGGAACACCAGGAAACTGACGGAGAAAAGTAATTTCCCTGGAGACAAGCGGAAATTGAGACAGAAAGAGAAGACAAAGGGTAATTGGACTGTGGTTTCAGAACCCCTGATATCGGTGTGGAAAGATAAAAATCAGGTCACCACACACACACACACACACACACACACACACACACATGCAGAATCAGGCGTGGTGGTCGGGTCTCGGCTGCAGAACTCACCCAGGATTTTCAGGCTGCTGTTGCCGACCCCGTCCCGAGCATACAGGCCCCAGTAGACACAGTGGAAGAGCAGGCTGAGCACTGCCGGGAGGGAAGATGCACGGAGAAAAACCAGGCGTGGAGGGAAGAACAGGAAAATGTGCATGTTGGGAATCGGGACAACACGTCGGATACGTAAACATCAGAGACCAAGAAAATGAGAAGAAAGAGAAGCAGAGAGGGTAAAAAAAGGGAGGGAACAGATGGGAAACCAAAGGGATGAACAAGAAGAAAGAATGGGGGTTATATCTGCACATTGGGAATATATTAACAGATGTAAGCTAGGAAAGGCTGCGTCGCGTTCCCATGTGCCAGGACTACCCGTCAGAGGGAAGCAGCTCTTACCTTCCACACCTGCTGCCGTCATGAACATTTTGTAGGTGGTGTGAAGAAGCTGCCGTCCCTTCAGATGATCTGCAGGAGGAAAGAGGAGGAAGAGCTGGATGGGATGTTTGCACGGGCCTGGAAACAGCAACAGATGGAGGACGAGCAAAGACCAGGAGCAAGGAGCAAACGTGCACGTCTCTGATGGACCAGCTTTGCCAAAGCTTTGACATCTTCTGTCTGCGTCGTCTGTTTGAGCCCCATTTTAAAGGTTTTTCACTTCATGAACTCATCACATCAGCCATAACATGCTTGTAGAAATGATACATTTCTACAATATAATATCATTTTTATAACTTTCATTATAAATGTCATAGCAGCACCTGGTCCCAGTGCGTTTATAGTGCGACACCACTGCACCTGTAGTGCTCACAACGTGCACACGCACGAGCTGAATACGGGCTCAGCTGGGCTGCTCATGTGTTTAGTTAGGAAACCCACCAGTTAGCAAACCCACCAGTTAGCAAACCCACCAGTTAGTAAACCCACCAGTTAGCAAACCCACCAGTTAGTAAACCCACCAGTTAGCAAACCCACCAGTTAGCAAACCCACCAGTTAGCAAACCCCAGCGTTCTTAAACGGTTGCACTTTCTGCTCGTGCAGTTCATCACAAAGCTGCGACGCTCGAGCCATCGTTGAACCTTTGGCAGAAGTTAACCTGGTCACCCGTTAACCTGGTCACCCATTAACCCGGTCACCCATTAACCTGGACGCCCGTTAACCCGGTCACCCATTAACCTGGACGCCCGTTAACCCGGTCACCCATTAACCCGGTCACCCATTAACCTGGTCACCCATTAACCTGGACGCCCATTAACCCGGTCACCCATTAACCCGGTCACCCATTAACCTGGACGCCCGTTAACCCGGTCACCCGTTAACCTGGACGCCCATTAACCCAGTCACCCGTTAACCTGGACGCCAATTAACCCGGTCACCCGTCAGACTTCAGCTTTTGTTGGATGTGTCGCAGACGTCAAACTCAAGATGAGTGAATATTTGCAAAGATCGATCAGGTTTATCGGTGTGAACGTTAAAATCTTGTGTATTCAACTGAATTTAGGTTAAAAAGGATTCTGAATCATCATGTGCTGTTTTTATTTACGTTCTACTCACTGCTTCAACTTTAATGGATTTGGGGTTTGTAAAATGGAGGTAATTTAATAAAAGCTCCATGGATCCTATGAGTAGCCCGAAATGACCAATATCAGAGGGAGGGAACCAGGGATGGGACCAGGGATGGGACCAGGGATGGGACCAGGGATGGGACCAGGGATGGGACCAGGGATGGGACCAGGATGGACAGGGATGGGACCAGGGATGGGACCAGGGATGGGACCAGGGATGGGACCAGGGATGGGACCAAGGATGGGACCAGGGATGGGACCAGGGATGGGACCAGGGATGGGACCAGGGATGGGACCAAGGGATGGGACCAAGGGATGGGACCAGGGATGGGACCAAGGATGGGACCAGGGATGGGACCAGGGATGGGACCAGGGATGGGACCAGGATGGGACCAGGGATGGGACCAGACCGAAGGATGGGACAGGGATGGACCAGGGATGGGACAGGGGATGGGACCAAGGATGGGACCAAGGATGGGGACCAGGGATGGGACCAGGGATGGACCAGGATGGGACCAGGGATGGGACCAAGATGGGACCAAGGATGGACCAGGGATGGGGAACCCAGGGATGGGACCAAGGATGGGACCAGGGATGGGACATGGGATGGGACCAAGGATGGGACCAAGGATGGGACCAGGGATGGGACCAAGGATGGGACCAGGGATGGGACCAGGGATGGGACCAAGGATGGGACCAGGGATGGGACCAAGGATGGGACCAGGGATGGGACCAGGGATGGGACCAAGGATGGGACCAGGGATGGGACCAGGGATGGGACCAAGGATGGGACCAAGGATGGGATCAGGGATGGGACCAAGGATGGGACCAGGGATGGGACCAGAGATGGGACCAAGGATGGGACCAGGGATTGGACCAGGGATGGGACCAAGGATGGGACCAAGGATGGGACCAGGGATGGGACCAGGGATGGGACCAAGGATGGGACCAAGGATGGGACCAGGGATGGGACCAGGGATGGGACCAGGGATGGGACCTCTGGCACATTTCTCCACCATTAGTTCTCAGAGGAAACACTTACAAGACTTACTCACCTTCCATGTCAGTTTTATAACAAATGTAATGAACAGGGCACTCAGAGCCTTTTAAAGTCAGAATAAATGATCATCTTCAAGAAAGAGGAGAGAAAAGAGCTAAAATTAGGTGGAACAGACCATACTTACAGGCAAAGTAGCAAGAGAGGAGGAACACCATGGAGAAGATGACCAGAAACGTGATGTCTGTCTCCAAGATTCCTGCGGTCGAGAAGAGAAAAACAGTAAAAGATACATAAGAATAAAAAGCACGATGTCCCAACTAAAACATGGATGTTGAGAGGACTTGAGGAGGAGAAGTGAAGGCAGAAGGAATCACTTGAGGCAGGAACAAATTGAGGATACTGATTCAGTTCAGAAGCAGATCCAGAATCAGTGAAGCTGGGAGGATCCATTTCGAGGCTACATGAGCCGCATGCGTTCATCCACCATCGTTCATTAGTTCAGCCGTTCCTCCACTTTATGGGCTGTGCTAAGTGCTGCTGGCTCATCCCGCCGGATATTTCCTCGGCATTCCCTGCGTCTGCTTACCAAACTCGTCTGCGGAGAAATGCTGCGTCCAGAAAGACTGGCCGTTGGTCAGCTTCATCTCATACTCCAGCTGCAGGCCATCGCCCTGGGGTGGAGAACAGCAGAAGGTCGTCTTCAAGGGTGGGGAGGGCTCACGTTAGCCTGGAGTTAGTCAGTCAGGAGGGGGGTGTTTGGTGGGCGTCATTAGAGAGTAGAAGGGATCAGGATTATGGGATGTGCACATGTACAGAGCAGTTAAGGAGCAGGTGCTGATAAAACCCAAACTTTACAGTATGATTTAGAAAAGACCCCAGAAGCTCCGGTGGGCTGGAGTAACGTGATAACCCGGATCAACAGAACCAACCATCTGATGGAGCCTTTCTGCTGTTGTGTTTCCAGAAGAAGGAGACTATCAATGTGGAAAATGTGGAAAATGTTGCACGTTTCACTTCCTCAAAGGAAGCTGAAATGATCAAAGCGCTCTCAAACGCTTCTCAAAGCCTCCAACCTGAGAAACGTTGCTGTCCCTGGACCTGATAGCTGCTCCTGTCCTGCAGCACGGCAGCAATGTTCTCCATCACTGGAGGAATTTAGACCCCACTCCTACTCCACCCACACTGGGGGGGGGGGGGGGGGGGGGTTCCAGCACGTACGGACTGGTGGGGCCCTGCTACAGCATCACAAACACACTCAAAACCTTCTTAAAGCCAATCACAAGTGGACCTGCTGGTGGCTCCTCCAGAGGCTCCATCAGGTCCATCCATCACTTCAGCCATCATCTAAATCCCAAAGACCCAGTGCGGCTAAATGCTAAAAGCACGACATCCTGAAGGGAGCAGATGCTTTTTCACAGCATTAACATGAAGGAGACAAACACGTAGCATCTGTGTGTGACAACGTGAGCGGTGTGTGTTTAAGTACAAGTGGAAAGTGTTGAGAACACACACAGGGTGAAGACACACAAGAATAGGGTGACGATCAGAGCACAGAAAGCTCATTTCACACATACACACACACACACACTCACACACACACACACACACACACGCACACACACACAGACTCACACACACACAGACTCACACACACACACACACACACACTCACACACACTCACACACACACAGACTCACACACACACACTCACTCACACGAGTTCAAAGCTGGTGTGGTTGGCAGGGAAAAGGGGGGACTTTGATTTTATTTGGCTCAGAATACATCTCAGTCCCTCCATCAAACAGGGTGGGAGCGTGCACGGAGCGTGCACGGAGCGTGCACGGAGCGTGCATGGCCACAAAATCAATACCGATGGAAAGAACCAGGAGAGAGATAAAGAGTTTAAAACCACAGGAAGACTCTGTAATACTGAAAAAATTAGGATTAAAAAACAGAGGGGATAAAAGTATAAGATAGATCGATGCAGTAGATACAGAGATACAGATACAGAGATACAGGTACAGAGATACAGGTACAGAGATAGAGATATAGAGATACAGACTCACACATACACACACAGACTCACACACACACACACACACAGTGTGAATGGAAGAGCAGAATGTGTCCACGGGACCGTGCACCAGGTGCCACGTCCCCGAGAGTGGGGACCAGCTTGTATCCTATAGAATCTATAGTCCCACAGCATCGTGCAGTGTGTCTGTGTGGCGTGATGTGGCGCCCCACGCCGGTCCTCAGGAAGCATCCTTCTAATAATACTCCCTTCAGTCGGCGCTCTCAGGCGTCACCACAACACACACCCAGCAAAACAAGCTTTCACACATGGAAACACACCGACATCCCAGAATATGACACTGACAGGCAGGCAGAAACACTGATATTCAGCAGGGAGTGTTGCTCCCGCTCTAACACACACACTCACACACAAACGCACACTCACACACACACAGGAGGGGGGCTGAGGGGGTGTTTACATATCACTGAGTCACTGACACTGGAAATAAGTGATTTCTGAATTAGAAGTTGCTCTTGTCTCCCTGCTGCAGCTCTGGGGGGGGGGGGGGGGCTGCTGCCTTACACAACTATAGTCTCTTCATACAAACTCTTCACAGGGACTAATGTGTCTCCAGATGTGCCAGATGCCTTTATGGGGGGGTCGGGTGGGTCAGGCCTTACCCCACACTTGCTGAGAGCGATGTACCACCATCTCTCCCTCACCGAGCGGAAACTCCGGCCACCCACACAGCTTAAAGCCTGCTGGTCTCCCTCTCCCTCCACCTGAGAGACAGAGACATGAGAGACCCAGTGCATGAGGGGGGTGGGGGTGGGGGTGGGGGTGGGGGTGGGGGTGGGGGGTACTTCAGAGACACACGGAATTATCGCAGTCGAGTGGGAGACGAATGTACGGCGATACAAATAGATTCCGCCCTCCAATGTCGGCTGGCCAGTTGCTCCTGGAAAAGGTAGAAAGACGAAGGAGTCCCAGTGGACTCGGTTCTACTGGTCCCTCTGTGCTGGACTGGCAGCATCAGCAGTAGAGGACTTTAGCTCGGAATGCTGTTCCACTTCCTGTTTCTGTCTGCAGTAAACAGGAAGTGGAAGCAACAGTAATCGCTTCACGGAGCCAAAGCGAACGTACGCGAAGACGAGAATTGATGCATCCAAGTCTGCCAACAGCACGATTCTGCCGCTCGTGCTTTTATCAGGACGTGCACGTGCTCTTACCATGCAGCCGGACCACGTGTAGCGCGTGGTGAGGTTGATGACCTGGTTGTTCTCCGGCCTCAGCACCGCCTCCTTCTGATAGCAGTTCTGATGGAAGATGTTCGCCAAATTCAATCAAAAGCAGCTCGTTTCCAGGCAAAAAAGGCAGAAATCAAATTTGCATTTTGTCAAAACAGACAAAAATTGTCGTCCCACGATCGACCTTCTCCCAGATTAGATGGTTCCACACATTTACGTTTTCAGCTTCACTCCATCAGCCACATTTCAACAACCCCCAAATAATAAAAACAGAAGATTGAAAAGGCCAAACTGAAGGAATCAAATGGAGCAACTCATAGAGCAGCAGAAGAAAAACAGACTCTTCTAAGAGAAGGAATCCAGACATGGTGTAAGATGTTCCTGGGAGGAAGAACCTGGATCCTGGATCACCAGATCCTGGATCACCAGATCCACCACCAACATTACATCCCTGGCTGAGTGAAATCCCAACTGGTTTGACTGGAGCATGTTCCTGTAAACTGTTCCTGACCTTCAGCTTCACTGCTCCTGAACAATGTGCTCGTGGAGGGCGGAGTCAGCATCTTCTCACCTTTTCCGGGCTCTTGTACACAGCTGGCCACTGGGAAGAGTCGTCGAAGTAGAGCAAAATGTTCTGACAGCAGCGGGACTGAACACAGGAGGGAGACGCTGTCATTTCCACCGGCAGATGACAAGGAACACACACACACACACACACACACACACACACACACACACACACACACACACACACACACACACACACTGTCCTACCTTTGGATAGCGAAACCGGAAATCTAGACGTCCAAATTCCGTGAGAAAGCAGAAGCGCGTGAGGAAAACCCAGTCCTGGAAAAAGGATGCACCGTTATTAAGATCCAGTTTTGGATCAAAACCAACCATCAAAACCCATCATAGAGTATCGCAGCGTTTCTCCGATGGATCTGGTCCATGGAAATCTGAACACACTCCTGCAGGAAAATCCTGCAACAACCGTACTCAAAAGGAAAACAAGACAATCGTTCCGCACCTGACGAAGACGTAGCCAGAAAAAGCAACAACAGCGGGAACAAAAGGACAAAAGTTTTACAAAAGAGGGAGAGTTGAGACGGAGGAGAGGGAAGAGAGGGGAGGGAAGAGAGGGGAGACGGAGGAGAGGGAAGAGAGGGGAGACAGAGGAGAGACGGAGGAGAGGGAAGAGAGGGGAGGGAAGAGAGGGGAGACGGAGGAGAGGGAAGAGAGGGGAGGGAAGAGAGGGGAGACGGAGGAGAGGGAAGAGAGGGGAGGGAAGAGAGGGGAGACGGAGGAGAGGGAAGAGAGGGGAGACGGAGGAGAGAGAAGAGAGGGGAGACAGAGGAGAGACGGAGGAGAGGGAAGAGAGGGGAGGGAAGAGAGGGGAGACGGAGGAGAGGGAAGAGAGGGGAGGGAGGGGAGACGGAGGAGAGGGAAGAGAGGGGAGGGAAGAGAGGGGAGACGGAGGAGAGGGAAGAGAGGGGAGACAGAGGAGAGACGGAGGAGAGGGAAGAGAGGGGAGGGAAGAGAGGGGGAGACGGAGGAGAGGGAAGAGAGGGGAGGGAAGAGAGGGGAGGACGGAGGAGAGGGAAGAGAGGGGAGGGAAGAGAGGGGAGACGGAGGAGAGGGAAGAGAGGGGAGACGGAGGAGAGAGAAGAGAGGGGAGACAGAGGAGAGACGGAGGAGAGGGAAGAGAGGGGAGACGGAGGAGAGAGAGGGGAGGGAAGAGAGGGGAGGGAAGAGAGGGGAGACGGAGGAGAGGGGAGAGAGGGGAGACAGAGGAGAGGGGAGAGAGGGGAGACGGGAGAGAGGGGAGAGACGGAGGAGAGGGGAGAGAGGGGAGACGGAGGAGAGAGAAGAGAGGGGAGGGAAGAGAGGGGAGACAGAGGAGAGACGGAGGAGAGAGAAGAGAGGGGAGGGAAGAGAGGGGAGACGGAGGAGAGAGAAGAGAGGGGAGGGAAGAGAGGGGAGAGAGGGGAGACAGAGGAGAGGGAAGAGAGGGGAGACAGAGGAGAGGGAAGAGAGGGGAGACGGAGGAGAGAGAAGAGAGGGGAGGGGAGAGAGGGGAGACGGAGGAGGAGAGGGGAGAGGAGGGGAGACGGAGGAGAGAGAAGAGAGGGGAGGGAAGAGAGGGGAGGGAAGAGAGGGGAGAGAGGGGAGACGGAGGAGAGAGAAGAGAGGGGAGGGAAGAGAGGGGAGGGAAGAGAGGGGAGAGAGGGGAGACGGAGGAGAGGGGAGAGAGGGGAGACGGAGGAGAGGGGAGAGAGGGGAGACGGAGGAGAGGGGAGAGAGGGGAGACGGAGGAGGCTGCTGTGCGTGTGTGTGTGTGCGTGCGCGCACACACACACACACACACACACACTTATATACAACTGATGTATGTATGGAGAACAAAGGAGAGAATTCCAGTGAAGGAAGAGGGGGATATGAGATCCGGTTAAACTGCAACTAACTCTGGAGCCAAACCAGGGTCAGGAAGCAACGGTGCTCCTACGACGGCCTTCGTGTCCTCCTGGACCTCAAACGTCTCCTTTAAGGTCCGAGCAGAACCTCACACCACCGAAGAATATTTAGGAAGATTCTGCATAAAGATTCTTGGTGTTTCCAAACTGGCCGCGAGCACGATGCCCTTTGATGTTTCTTTGATGTTTCTGATGCTTCCAGTATCAGAGAATATAGGGACTGTGTCATGGGGGAGGGGGGGTGGGGGTGGGGGGGATCTGGGGGCTTTAATGCTGCACTTCATTAAGCTGGAGCGAATCTGACCGAGCATCTTGTTCCGCTCCCACTTGACACGAGGGCTCGATCAATAAAACACTCAAACGAGAGAAAACTCATTTGCTCCCATCAGGAATTGACTTTGTGTGTTTTCCAGCACCAACCCTGGTCCCCCCCCCCCCCCCCCCCCCACACACACACACCCCCACACACACACCCCAGGGCTGATCTAACCCTGGTCCCCCCACCCACACACACACACAACCCCCACACACACACACCCCAGGGCTGATCTAACCCTGGAGTTGGTCTCCAGAAACCTGAACACGTGCACGTGTCACAATGAGAAGAGGATTTAAAATAGATATTTTGTAATGACACCATTTTGTTTGTATTTAAAGTTGAATCCCGGATATATTTGATGTATATCTGCTTTCTTATGGAGCG
>NC_042291.1:16780783-16820783 GCF_901000725.2 Takifugu rubripes | reverse complement strand
TTACCAGCGTTACCATCATTAACGGCATTACCAGCCTTACCATAGTTACCGGCGTTACCATAGTTACCGGCGTTACCAGCGTTATCGGCGTTACCATCGTTACGACATTACCGGCGTTACCATAGTTACCAGCGTTACCATAGTTACCGGCGTTACCATCGTTAACAGCATTACCAGCGTTACCATAGTTACCGGCGTTACCAGCTTTGCCATAGTTACCAGCGTTACCATCGTTACCTTAGTTAGCAGCGTTACCATCGTTACCGACGTTACCAGCATTACCGGCGTTACCAGCGTTACCATAATTACCAGCGTTACCATCGTTACCACAGGTGAATGATTAAGCCCGTCCTGTCCTGTGGAGCCCACAACCAAATGTAGCCGCAACTGTGAAACTTGACCCCAAACTCTCCGCATGTGAACCGGGGGCATCGCTCATCCCGCCTGCGCGTGCTGCTGCTTCCTGCCCTTAAAGCGCAGGTGCACTGAGCCGTGCGCTCGCGACCACCACCAGCAGTCCCAGCGCTTTGGTCCAGAGGCCACATGACGCACACCTGTAACGCCTGACCCCGACCACAGACAGCACAGCCCCCCCCCCAAGAACTGGACTGGAGCCGGAACGGTGCCAAAGACCATGA
This sequence comes from Takifugu rubripes, assembly GCF_901000725.2. NCBI lineage: Eukaryota > Metazoa > Chordata > Actinopteri > Tetraodontiformes > Tetraodontidae > Takifugu > Takifugu rubripes. The sequence goes on along the minus strand of NC_042291.1, from coordinate 16,820,145 downwards.
CGACCAAACGTGCGCTGCTCAATTTCAAGGCAGACGCGCTCCGTACGGCGGAATGTAAATATCCGAGGCAACTTCGGGCAGGATCGGGGGCATTTGGGGCTGCACGCGCCGCGGAGGCACCTGCGTGTCCGCCTCCAGCTGCCCCCCGCGCGCCGCTGCCGCCGCAACTCATTAAAAGGCGCCGAAAATAAAGAGAGCAGAAACGGCGCCCACCTCTTTGGTGTTGACGATGCCTTTGACGTATTTGGCCAACGCCGAACGGCCGCCGAGGAGGCTGACGAGCACGCTGACGAGCACGGCCAGGTGCACGAGTCGCGCTCCGCGCCGCACCTCCATCGTTCGCACTCCGCTGTGGCTCCTCTGCTCCCGGGGTTCCGCGCAGCCTGTGCCTGCTGGGGGGAGGGGGGGCGCGCACGGACCAACAGATCCGCGGCGTGCACGTCGGATCCCCTGACTTGCCAGTGGCCACGGAGCGCGCGCGCGTCCCCCTCAGTTCCGCTCGTGCTTTGAGAATGCGACACGGCGTCCGCACATTTCAATAAATAGTGTCAGTGCGTGCGATGTTGTTTTCATTAGCGGCCACGCGCCTGGAATGCATCCAGTCCAGCGCGAGGACTGATGACGTCTGGCCCGCTGACTGCAACTATGACATCACTCAGCACGAGGACAGACGACACGTCATGAATTAGTGCCGAATCCTGAAAATGAGGCCAAAGGTGGAAAATGAACCCAGTCTGATGTGAAAGTCCCCAAATCCCGCAGAGACGATGTTCACGGCGGCGAATCTATTTAAATAAAGTAAATGATGCCAATTAGTGTCTGATGCGTGCACGCGGTGGGTGTTGTTCACCGAGCAGATTCTTTGACCCCCAGTATTAAATTACTGTACTGTTCAGTTTAGTAGCCAAGCTTTCCAAATGGGGAACAATTAAAATCCAAAGCCTCGCACAGCCCTGAATTAAGCCAATAACATCCCAATTTTCCTATTGTTTGGAATACAACAGAGCAAATGATGGCGGCTGGTAACGAGCTTCATTTCCCCAAACTGTCATTAAGTAATTATCGAGGTAACCGGAGAGTTAATCTGCGCCTCTGTACCGTTCAGTTGTGATTGTGCTCGTCTCCAGTTGCTTTAATTACAGTTGTCAAAGATTCCTAATGGAGTTAAAAGCCTGGCGCGTTTATATAAAATCTCTCCTCGCCCTCCTGGGCGGGGCCTCCCTCCTCAGACTCGGGTCCTCTACCAGAGGCCTGGGGGTCTGAGGGTCCTGCCCAGGACCTCAGCTGTTCCTAGGACTCTTCTGGACAGATCTCTGGTGTGGTTCCTGGTATCTGTTGGGGGGGGGGTTACTGCCCCTAGTGTCCCGGTCACCACTGGGACCACTGGTGCCTTCATCTTCCACATTCTCTCCATCTCCTCCTTCAGCCCTCGGTACTTCTCCAGGTTCTGCTGTTCCTTCTTCCTGATGTTGCTATCACTGGGGATTGCTACATCCATCACCACCATCTTGTCAGTCTGGATCTGGAAGTCCCACAGGATCTTGGCCTGCTTGTTCTCCAGCACTTTCGGGGGTGTCTCCCACCTGGTCCCTGGGACCTCCAGCCCATACTCAGATGTTCCTGTCCACTGTGCCAGCCACCTGGTTATGATGCTCCATGTGTGCCCTGCCTGCCAGCATCTTGCACCCTGCTGTGATGTGCTGGACTGTCTCAGGGGCGTCTCCACACAGCCTCCACCTGGGGTCTGGTCTGGTCTGGTGCACCCTGGTCTGGTCTGGTGGACCCTGGCCTGGTCTGGTCTGGTGGACCCTGGTCTGGTCTGGTCTGGTGGACCCTGGTCTGGTCTGGTGGACCCTGGTCTGGTCTGGTGGACCCTGGCCTGGTCTGGTCTGGTCTAGTCTGGTCTGGTCTGGTGGACCCTGGCCTGGTCTGGTGGACCCTGGTCTGGTCTGGTGGACCCTGGCCTCTATTGCTCTGGTGTTCAGAGCCAGTTCTTGTGCAGCCATGAGTAGCCTCTGTGCTGTCTTTCAGTCCGGCCTTTTGCATATATATATAACACACACACACACACACACACGCACACACACACACACATAATGTAAAATAATGTGAGAACAGAAACCTTTTACCTTTATTTCAACACCTTTGAGTTTAATGGGAAGAGGAAAAATAACAGGTCAGCAAATACATGAATATTGATTAGATAAAATCAACGAGGAAACAAATCTATTTTGGCAAAGATTCATTCTGCAAAAACTGAAACGAGGCTTATATATAATTATATATAATAAATCAGAGTAAAAATCTCTGCAACAATCATACAATGTTATACAATATATATACACACACACATTCTATTTTTAACATATTTTTGCACTTGTGGTGTTTTTGGAATAACATTAGGTTACTCAAAAAATGTAACAAATCAATCTAAAGTGTCTGTTATTGCTTGTTTCATGTAAATGTTCATCAGACTCATTTGTATGTGCAGCAAACGTCCAAAATAGCCGTACGGAAGCTACATCTGCTCTTTGGTTGAGTTTCAAACCTGCATCAGACGAACGATGAGGCATCGCTTTGATGGTCAATCAAAGAGTTCAATCAAAGAGGTCAATCAAAGAGTTCAATCAAAGAGTTCAATCAAAGAGGTCAATCAAAGAGTTCAATCAAAGAGGTCAATCAAAGAGTGACAACACGAGTCAGATCCAACCGTGACGCAGACGTGAGATCAGCAGGTCGGACATGACAGCAACTTCAGGAATATTTAAAATGACAGCATGGAGATCTCCAAAGTTCTGCAGAGTTGGAATCACTAACAAGTGATCTGGGAAACGAGCAGCAACTTGGACTGAAGTCAGGAGATGAAAGCTGAGCCTCGTCATTAGTGGCGCCTCAGGCCATCTCCCTAAACTCCTCCCATATTCGACCACACTTGTCTCAGCAGGTGGTACCGTGGGTAACCATGGAGACGCGGTAAACAGCCAGTGAGGACAAACCGCCCTCAGCTCAGCCAACACAGACTAACGGGCCAAAACCTCCTGCTGGCCACTGCAGATCCAACCAGCTCTGCATTTGGACCCAACTCCACGGACCAGTCGCACCCTCAAAGTGCTTGTTTAACAAAACCACGAGTAAGGACGTGCGCACGCCTGAGCGCCATACGGCTCCACACAGGCTGGCGTGCTGAGTGGGCAGAAAGAGGGAGACGTCTGGGAGCTGGGCTCAACCTCTGGAGGATCAAAGTATTATTTTCCTGCTTCCCTCCATCAACCCACTACAGAAATCTGCAGTAAGCAGCCGACAGAAGTGGGGGGGGGGGGGGGGGGGGGGGCACTCGGGGCTTCAGATAAATCCTTCTCAGCATCCCTCCTCAGACCTGGCACCCCGGTCCTGTTACCGGGGGGTCGGCCAGCGCCAGCGTAGTGGGGCCTGGCAGGAACACGACCCTCTGAAGGACATTTATCCTCACCGTTGAGCTCATGATCGGAAGTGCACGGTTGCAGCGCTCGCTCCTGAATGGTTCCTGTTCAGCTGAGCCTGAGCCACCACCCGGGGGGGCTCAGTCTGAACATGGCAACACTAAAACACAGCGTTGTTCATAAGTGACCTCTAAAGTTGGGGGCCCAGTAAACAATCCTGACAGACCAGAACCGAGCACATCTGTGCACGTTTGTGCATGAATCACTCTGAAAAAGAGTCCCAGAATTAAGATGAGACTGATCTGAAGGTCAAAGGTCAACGTGAGCAGCAGTATGGATACTCGTGGTGCAGGAATCAGAGCGTCTCCATGTCGGACACGTGACACAGTCGGTGTTTTAAAGGAAAAGAGCTTTAAATAACAAAGGTTAATTCACTGTCAATGATTAAACTCTTAAAGTGATTTAATGAATCCAGCATGTTGTTCCAGCTCTGTGGCTCCACAAAATCAGCGATATTGACGGCAAATCTAAGCAACTGGGAACACAATTTGGGGGTGTTAAGTGTGATTTAGAGGAGGTCCCTGAAGGAGGAGCAGCCCCTTTAATGAGGAGGATTGTACAGAGGAGGACGGTGCTCGCTGGTGTCCGGCCGGGGCCCCCGGCCACGGCTGCGGGCCCCATCACTCACCCATTCAGGCCACGTCCCCTCAATCTTCTGCACCTTTCTGCACATCTCCTTCCCAACAGCTGCTCTGCTCCCGGTGTTGGTGGCGTGTGTGTTGGGGTGTGTTGGGCCCCAGTATGTCAGTGGTCTGTGTGTTAGTGTCTCCTCAGCAGGCCTCCTTCTCTAACGCTCATGTCCTCTTTTTCAGCCGCTGCCTAAATCTGCCCAACTTTCACTGTTATTCTGGGGCTGCCACGGCAACCAAGAGCTCTCCCTCAGCAATCTGGCTTCCTTTCTGGGCTGCTCGCTCCACTTCCTCGCAGGGGTGAACAGTTAGAGAACCAGCGTCCCCGTGTGAGGGGGCCGTTGGCCTATCCGTGCGCTCCAACTTGCGGTGTTTGCGTGGCTCCGGGGGCGTGTCGGTCTGGGTAAACACCGTTCGGATTCTCTCCACACAGATGTTGGCAGCCTCCCTGGTCTCCCTGCAGAGCTGCGACAGGCTGAGGAAACCGTGGGGGAGGTCGTCCACCACGCACAGTGTGACAGGCTGGTTTATGCTCCTCAAGCGCTTGGCGAACATCACCGAGTCGTCCAGCATGGGGTCCAAAGCACAAGCCTGAGGGAGGGGCAGAAGTCAGCATGACGGGCGGGAACGGTCCCTCACTCATGGCATGAATGTTAATGAAGTGATTACGGGAAGGAGCTGAAGCGTTCCGGGCCTTGCTGGTGTTTTCTATAAAGCTTTTAAAGGAGCCCCTTGTTCTGCTGCAGCAAAGCTTCATCTCTTCATCAAACATCCGGTCTGATCCAAACATTCGCCACATACCAGGACAGCCAGCCCCGATCTTCCTCACCTTACTAACTCAGTTTACTTTACATTCTGCGTGGCATTCCACGGCCGAAACCATGGAAACTGTCAACATATTTCAGTCATTTCATCTTATTTCTTTAATGAGTTGGTGACTCAAAATATGTTGCTGCTGATGGTTTGATCCTGTTTCTGAGCATCTAGGAGCTGTGTGAAGGGCTAATTATTCTCCATCCAACCCTAAAACCACCTTCTCTGCTGTGTGTGTGTGTGTGTGTGGGGGGGGGGGGGTCTATGCTCCAACCTCACCATAATCACGGCATTTTTTGGAATTTTCTGTCCATATCTGGGAGTTTAGTTGCCCTTTAACCCCAATAACTTACCACTATGTGTACAGGTGGCAGCCCTCTCAGCAAGCTATCAGGAGCCAGCAGAGGAGAACAGAAGGGGTCCTTGACCACCGGAGAGCGCTCCACCCTCATCTCAGTCAGCTGTTCGGTGCGCAGAGGTTGGAAGCCGAGGGGGAACTCCCGGGAGGACTCCAGCTCTGCGCCATCACCCTTGGCGGGGGCTGCTATGGCCACCGCAGATATGTCGATGGACGTGGGCGTCTCTGGATTCTTGGAGAAGACAGCAACATCTTCATGCTACGATCCAAAAAGATATTTGGATGTAGTTAGCAGTGAGCAGGCAGGATCATCAATATCAATGAAATGATTAGAAATAGACTCAAACTCAGTGAGGCAAAACATGACTCAGCATAAAAGGCAACTGTGTTGTGTTCTTAGATCTTTGCTGGCTCCTTTTCTCCAGACGGCCACTAATCCCGACAGTGTCAAGACATCAGGCGCAGGGATGATCTGCGTCCCCTCCAGCACGTGACTGGGGTCACGCTTCGCCTCAGTGCAACACTAATTATCAGCACATAAAAGCTTCTCCATGATCACGAGGCTAATTCTGCGTATTTCATGAGCAAACATTTGAGATGATAACGTAGCGTCTGAACGTACAAATATTTAACAGTGACACACCGAGTTCTCAGAGAGACGCTGGGATTTGTGGGAAGCACAAATGTTGTAGGATCCCAAGTCCTGACAGGTCTGACTCTTCACTGACAACTTCCTGCTGCTGACCTCTGGGGGGACGGGGGGGTCGGCATGAGGAGAAGAGATGGAGGCTTCTGAGATGCTCTTCCTCACCGATTCTGATATTTAGGATAGAGAGAAGAGAAAAAGGATCCAAATGACCTTACATCTCCAAACATATCAGTGACGGTACACAGGCTGATCTCTACGATAATGAAACCGAGCGTCTGAAGAAGAGGAGAGAGCTGAACGGATTCAAACAGAGCTGTGACTGTGATGTCATCAATCCACCCCCCCTCTCCAAAGTGATAGGCAACTCCTCAATAATGAACCATCTCAGCACCAGAGAGGTCTTTAATAACACACTCAGCGATGGCATTCTCATTAGTTTTAGCTTGGAGCTGCGGGGGGGTGGGGGGTGGGGGGGGGGGGGGGCACCCAGCTGAAAGGGCAGCAGGGAAATTACAATTTTCCAGCAGATTTACGGTGGCAACAATTAAATTAGCATCAAAGTGCTGCCGCTCCGCTGAAGTGAACCGATAGACAGAAGGAACCGGGAGTGGTGACCCCTTAGTCCCAGGTCACCTGACTTCCTGCTTCCTGTGAAGGTGATGGCCCATCGTTAAGGGATGGATTGGTTCTGTTGGGGTTATTTCATGAACAAGAAGAAATAGCACGTAATCTATCATTAAATCACACACTCTCACACGCACACACACACGCACACTCTCACACACACACACACACACTCTCTCACACACACACACATACGCACACACACTCACTCACACACACTCTCACCCACACTCTCACACACACTCACCCACACACTCACCCACACTCACCCACACTCTCACACACACACTCACCCACACTCTCACACACACACTCACCCACACTCTCACACACACACTCACCCACACTCTCACACACTCTCACACACACACTCACCCACACTCTCACACACACACTCACCCACACTCTCACACACACTCACCCACACTCTCACACACACACTCACCCACACTCTCACACACACACTCACCCACACTCTCACACACACACTCACACACACACTCACCCACACTCTCACACACACACTCACACCCACACACACTCACCCACACTCTCACCCACACTCTCACACACACACTCACACCCACACACACACTCTCACACACACTCACCCACACTCTCACACACACACACTCACACACACTCTCACACACACGCACCCACACTCTCACACACACTCACCCACACTCACCCACACTCTCACACACACACTCACACACACACTCACCCACACTCTCACACACACTCACCCACACTCTCACACACACTCACCCACACTCTCACACACACTCACCCACACTCTCACACACACTCACCCACACTCACCCACACTCTCACACACACTCACCCACACTCACCCACACTCTCACACACACACTCACCCACACTCTCACACACACACTCACCCACACTCTCACACACACACTCACCCACACTCACCCACACTCTCACACACACACTCACACCCACACACACTCACCCACACTCTCACCCACACTCTCACACACACACTCACACCCACACACACACTCTCACACACACTCACCCACACTCTCACACACACACTCTCACCCACACTCACCCACACTCTCACACACACTCACCCACACTCTCACACACACACTCACACCCACACACACACTCTCACACACACTCACCCACACTCTCACACACACACTCACACCCACACTCTCACACACACTCACCCACACTCTCACACACACTCACCCACACTCTCACACACACTCACCCACACACACTCACACATGAAATACATGAATGATGTCGGGGAAAATGTGAGAGAACAACTGACCCAACACCAGACACACCCAGAACACATGCACACACCCACATACACCCACACACACACACACACCAGTGGCCGCAGGCGTGGTCTCTGCAGCGGTGCTGCTGGGTGCTGAGGCTCTATTGGAGTCCAGGAAGGAGTGGATCCAGTTGGAGGCGCCCTGTCTGAAATCCCTGAGCAGCAGCGCCGTGTCCCTCTTCACCAGGCTCAGAGTGCTGACCTTCTCTACCTGCGTCTCTGTCTGCGGCTGTGTGCCTGGCAAAGCAACGGCAAAGCTAAAATTAGCAACACAAGCAGGTGAACAATAGTATCGTGGTGATTCTGGTACCGAAGATGATACAGCAATAATGGGAGATATTAGAGAGCAGAACAGCAGCAACAAAGGTGGTTCACAGGGGTGATGAGGTGGAAAAACGAGTTATTGATCAAAAGCACCCAATTCTTTAAACTGGATATACAAATACTAATATGCAAATTAGGCCCGCCTGTCCTTTAAATAGCTTTATAATACTCAATTGTTAAGTTCTGTCTTAACACGCGATGTTCTCCGTTGGTTTTGTCTATCAGCAAAGACAAAACTTCAACGTTCACCTGAACTGTGGCTGAACTCAGATTTAAGATGTAAATGTTGCTAACAGGCGCAGGAAGCAAGAAGAAAAGCCCCTGGAATCAGAAGTGAGGCAGAAACAGGCAGAAGTGAAAGGCTCCACGTTTGGGTCTTTACTGGTGATGCTGGGCTGCATCCTCAGCAGCTAGCAAACACACACCCCCACACACACCTGCGTAGGCACTGAGACACCTGGAGAGCACACTGAGAGGCAGCAGGGGATCCATAAGTGTTAGCAGACGGGATGGCGAGGCGTAGGCGGTCAGCAGGGTAGCTGGGTAGGCTGCCACGATGCCATCTGGCATTCGCACGCCGTAGGCAGCTGCACGCATCGATGTTGTCACGCACAAGTTGCCCCCGGCGCTGTCACCAGCCAGACACACTTTCTCTCCCGTCCAACCTTGGGCGATAAAATGGAGCCAAGAGAAAAGAGGGGAATGAATAAAAGCAACAGAGCGAGATCCTCCCAGGGTTGGGGGCCTCACAGTGGACGCTGCGACCCGACCCGACCCGACCCTGACCCGACCCTGACCCTGACCCAACCCTGACCCCTCCCTGACCCAACCCTGACCCTACCCGACCCAACCCTGACCCGACCCTGACCCTGACCCGACCCTGACCCAACCCTGACCCAACCCTGACCCCTCCCTGACCCTACCCGACCCAACCCGACCCTGACCCAACCCTGACCCTACCCGACCCACCCTGACCCAACCCTGACCCTACCCTGAGCCAACCCACCCTGACCCAACCCAACCCACCCTGACCCCTCCCTGACCCAACCCTACCCTACCCGACCCTGACCCAACCCACCCTGACCCCTCCCTGACCCAACCCTACCCTACCCGACCCTGACCTGACCCAACCCGACCCCTCCCTGCTGATGTGAGGACGTTCCTCTGTGGACGGGTCAGGACCAGGATTTAGTGGAAATCCCAATTATGCACAACAACACGGAGAGTTTAGAAAGAAAAAGCTCAAGAATGAGTTCTTAAAAGTTGTGGATGAACGTTATCAAGAGATCATTTTGAATAATTAAATCTGAAAATGTAAATCTTGGTGTCCGTTCATCAACTTTAATGACCTAATTTCTTGTATGAATAACAGGAAGTGCACATAACGGTAGCGGCGTAGCATCAGCGATGGTTACCCAGCAGGTGGTGGTTCCTCAGAGCCCAGCAGTAGGCATAAAAACACTCCTCCAGCGCCCGTGGGAAGGGGGCCTCGGGGGCCAGAGAGTAGTCCACAGACAGGATGGGGACGTCCAGATCCTGGGACCAGCTCTTCAAGTACGGCTGCACAAGACAAAAAAGGCAAAGAAGCGAAGTGGCGATGATAAACTGGCCTGATAAACAGGAGAGCACATTTATCGCAGCACTCTCCAACCCAAACGAGAGAAAAAGGCTGAAAAATGAGGAAGAGGATTAACGAGGAGGAAGGAAACGTGCAAGCTGCATCCCCTGATATCACAGCTCGCTGTCAAGGCCGATCAGCACGAGTGGTGCTCGTGAATCACCTCCAGGTTCTTTATTCTCACTCATCAAAGACGAGATGTTAAAGCGTTTTGAACAATAACGGCCTCTTTTGTCATCTTTATACTGAGAAAACAGGACAAAAACGGAGCTTTTTCTAGGTTTTGATGCTTTAAAGAGCCTCCGTGATACATGACATTAAACAAGACTGCGAGCAGGAAGTGCTCAGCAGGGATGCACGTTCTGAACTGTGACCATCTGTGAGGAGCAGCCACATTTCATCACATTCAGAAAAAATGGCCCGAACAAATTTAAGGGTGGGAATATGCCAGTGGAAAATGTGGGAAATCCATACATGAACGCGCCTCTGGTGGGCTGGAAGTGTTGGGCAATGACGTCACGTGATGGAGCAACAGAACGTTTCCTCTTTTGTGCCAATCAGGTGAGAGTTCAAGACTTTATCCTGCATGAACAGCGACACCTGCTGGCATCATCTGGTCTTTGGTTTCATTAACAGTTAAACGATCCAAAGGTGGATGTGCTCATAACAAGTAGCACAAAGCAAAGCATGCTGGGATGGCAACCACAGCAGAAGGAGGTGTAAATTCAAACTGTGAAACAATGAGCAATTCATGCCTATTTTAAGCTTTAATTTAGCCTCAATTCAATCCGAAGACATTAACCAGAACACCCAGGGAGTAAAAGTGATGAATCCGGGTGTGATACATGCTGCGTGCATGTGCACACTTCTACTCCTGGTATCTCAGAATCATCCTCCTTTGGCTCTTTAAACCGGAAAAAATACTAAGATCTTACTGCGCCAGAGCGTGTAATGAAAAGAAGAGAGGAGGATAGTCTGGCTAATTCTCCATTAGCGCCCAGGTACTCGCCATCCGTGCTGCCACACACTTCCTGGTTAATTCAACATGACAGCCGTGTTCAACCTCCTCTGACGGCTTCTCATCCTAAATCGGTTTGGAGCTGCAGATCAAGGACGCTCACACACGTGGTGATTGCTCAGTCCTGAAGAACCCAGCAGGAGCTTGCATGGCACAAGCATGGCATGATCATTTAGGCTGGGGTGACATTTATATGTGCACAAGTCTGATCCGTAGCAACATAAGCGTGGTTCTTTAGGGGGACAGGTTCCATGTGTGTGCACCTATTAAGACAGGCATCACTACCGACTGGCCCAGCGGAACAAACAAAAACGGACCGAGCAGGGTGATCCCTACAGAGCCAAAAATAGAATGGTAAATTAGGGGACACACGACAAATCCTGGATCTCCTACATTGTATCGCACATTAGGTTAAATCCACATGATTCAGAAGGTTTGTCGAATCTTGTTTTGGGACAGAAATGTATTGACGAGTGTCTCCTCACCTCGTGGGACCTGGAGGTTTGGGCCACAAACCCTCCTCCGTGAAAGTGGATGAGAAGGCAGGGAGACGAAGGGAGCCGCTTGGTCTTGAGCCCCAGTGACAAAGAGATGGCCCCCCCCCTCGGCACGGCAGAGGGACAGCAGAGTCTCGCTGTCCTGGAGGGACAACGTCGCACAATGAAGCCGAGTGGGTTCAACGCTTTAACACAACAGCAAAGTTTAAGTTGTACTGCTTCTAAAAGGCTACAGACATTTAGCAAGGGTAGAACTAACTAACACTAGAACTAACTAACTAACTATTCAGCAATAGTTTGAGAGGAATCTTTTAGAAACCAGGCAATGAGGAAATGACTATTCATTCTAACAGAGGACAAGAAGCGGCGCCAGCGTCTACACAGCAAATCCAACCATGATTTGAGTACCTGTCCTTCACGCAAGTCATATGAGATGAGCCTCATCAGAACGGGGGCGGTGCCAATGTGAGCTGAGGGCGGGGCTATAGTTACAGATCCTCTGTGGTTGCCTGTCAGGGGCAGGTCAAAGGCCACCGGGGGCACAGAAAGAGCCCGGTTCACCTTAACGTGGGTGGACGTCATACTGGCAAGGCTCTGGATGACGACAGATGATGGAGAAAAAGAAAGAACTTTGAGACAAAGAGGCAGCGATGATAAAGTTCGAGAGCCCGTCGAGTCACTGGGAAGAAAAAGCAACGGGATGAATAAGTCATGAAGCCCGATGTCTCATCTCAGTCCCATTCTAGTGTGACCCACGGCCTCTGAGCCACAAGGCAGAATGAGGGAAAAGCTACAACTGGAAGAAAATATTCCTGTCGGTCGGAAATAAGACAGAGCAGCACCAGAGCCTGGGTGTAAAAGGTCAAAGGTCTGCCTAAATCCCGGACATTTTACTCACTGACAAGACTTCGGTCTCTGTGATGTTCCAGAACGTCTTCCAGAAATGGACATCCAGGTTTTGGGTGAGGCGTTCGAATTCTGTCCCTCTCAATTCTGGGTCAATGGCATACTTCCCTGAAGTGAAGAAAGAGCTGGCTGCAACACCTGCAGAAGAAAAAATATGACTTACGTTAGCGAGAGAAGGGAGAGGTGGAGGGAAGAGGATCACACGGAAGTGACGGGACATGAAGACAAAGAAGTAAGACAAGCTGTGAAGAAAATCAGCCCGGAGACAAACTAAACTAACGGGGAAAAGGCCGCTGATAGCAGTATATGTACAGAGAATCAAGCAAGACACTTATAGAAACTGGCTTGTCCAGCTAACATAGAGCTCTAGAATAGCCACATGATCCAGGATCACTACTAAACTCTGATACAAGCATTAGTCCCTTAAACTCACCATATGGTGCAATACCACCCGCGTCCACTGGGGTGCAGCAGAGAGCACACAACCATCAGAATTACAGTATATCTCGGGAAAATACTGAATTTACATCTAAATAGTGGAACTTGTTAGAATCCCAGCCTGTATGTGTTATGTATATGTCTTAAAAATCTAAACATTAGAGTATCAAAACTGTAAGAAAAGTCCTGAGGATGACCGGGAAGAGAGGGAGACACAAACAAGATGATGCTAACCTATTCCTGACTGATGGCGTTTGTAGTTTTCTCCAAAAGCCACAAGACCGATAGCAAGAGTCTGGAGACAGGGACGAATGGCTGGAGTAAACTGGATGGAAGAATGGACACAAGACGTGTTTAACCAGACAAATTAAAGACAGCTTATCAAACGTTTAAGAGGTTTAAGAAGAAAAGATTGATCTGGTCACATTAAACGCCAACGGCTTTGAGTAGATACAATGTTACTCATCATTTCTGTATGGTGCCACTTCCTGTGTTTGTAACCAGGGAAAAAAGATTTGATGTGCCCTCGTGATCTATCTTTAGTCTTGAGACCGGATCGAAAGCAACTCTCCGGAGGACAGAATATTAGCACTAATTAGGACGATTCCTTACTCATCGCACCGGTGCCGAGCCGCTACAGACGCAAGCCTGCGTCCCGTGATTTGGAAAACTCTGTGATTGGAGCGTTTATTCATTTGTACCTCCGCTTCATCTCACCTGAAAGCCAAGGCAGCGGCCATAGAAGCAGCCTTTGTGCATGGTGGAATATTCACGCACAAAACTTTCACTGAGGCCACTCTCATCCTGGAAAAACAGGTCGCCGTGGCTGTTGTCGTGCAGCATGCGCTGAGCCAGGTACAGCAGGGCGCGCAGCTGGCAGAGGGCGTTGGAGTACGCCTCCATCTCCGCAGCATTGTGCGCCACTCGGAAAAAGATGCTGCGCCGGTTTGCAGCGATGTAGCGTCCTTTCTGGATAATGTGTAGCAGGCAGCAGCGCACCACCTACAAGCAGAAGGTGCCAAGAGAATTAGATCGGTCTTAGTCCCTCGATTCAAAAGCTGCTGCGCCGTAACGCCTGACTGTACGTTCATTTTCAGTCCTGATTGAATAAAACGTGTCCCGACGCAGCCACCGTGGGTTTATTAGCATTTAGAGAGGAAACTGCAGACAGAACTCATGAGGACATGAAAAAACTGTGTTTGTAAAACTAGCAGAGTGGATGAGGAGGATTATACATGAGGCAATCAGAAGGCCTGATAGCTAAAGCGCCGGTTAGCGCTACACTTGCAGAGGAATGTGGTGATTAACACCATCATCGGGTTTCATCAATACTTAGAGATCAAGTACAGTGAGTACAACGAATTCATCTAACCTAGTTCACAAAGTAAAATCAATGTGCAATGGAGTGACCTGGAAAGCGAAATATTATGGATTGGGAGGCTGTCCAGATGAAGGATGGGAGCAGGAAGGTGGAGCTGATGTTATTGGGCTGAAAGGGAACTGGGATGGCTGCAGCGTGTAATCGCCCACCTTGACTAACGAGCGGTAGCCATTGGCGGGGATGTGCGGATCAAAGTCGTAATGATGGAAGACGGCGGCGAAGCCACAGATGACCGGCTCCAAACAGCGAGCGTGCTCCTGGATCACGTTCATCACGTCCACCAGCCGACGTGCTGCGTCGCCCTGGGAGCTCTTGACTCCTCCAGAGAAGAAGGCGGCATTTTCCTCACACACGCTGTAGAGAGCGGCAAACACCGCCTTGGTGTCCATCACTGGAAGGAAAGAACAACCCGGACGCACGTTTACGTTACTGTCGTCACCCCACGTGACCGAGACGCGTGATATGTTTAAACATCTTCTAATTCTGTGTTTATAGTGACACGCACAGAGGGCACGGCTCCTCTCAGGGGCCTCCACAGACCTGCCCTGACCTGCCCTGCCCTGACCATAACGTCCGGAGTCCCGCGGCTGGAAAAGCCGACTCCTGTCATCCGATACCCTCATTCCCACAATGTCAGGAAACCTGCTGGTACATTGTGTACGAGGCTGAGGGCAGGCGGAGGGCTGGTGTAGAAACAGACGGGCTAGAACCGCCTACGGACTGAACCGTTCTATAACAGAGTGGGAAACTTTGGTTTCTTGTTCTTGGTGACCTTCACACTGCATCAGTGAAGAACAGGAACAGTTTCATAACTTACTAGATGCTGCAGCAACAAATGGTTACGTAACTCCTTTAATAAAGACGCCTGCGGCCTCATTTTGTCTCATGACTTGAAACTGGAACAGATTTTAGCTTTTTACACCAGCACATCTTTAAGTTGTGTTTCCACAGCTAACATCAGGAGAGCTGGACGGTAAACGAGTGCACGAAAACTGACGCACAGCTACATTTAAATGCTTATAAAACCAGAAACAGCCATAAAGGGAATAATCAGGTCCTGGATAAACGCCGTCGAGCAGTGAAGGTCTCAGATTAATGCTAATTGAAGCCCTGCGAGGGCAGAGGACATCCATGACCAGCAGCGCCATCACCTGCCCCTCCTGTGGAGACACGTCCACCTGAGCCCAGGTCATGTGATGCACCTCTGCACCTCCACTCACACAGACGTGTAGCACGGCTCAATGATCCAAGGGCTGCAACAAAAAGGTTAAGCTAGTTACCATTCTCTGAGTTCAAGATTGTCTCCTTGTCTGTTTCCTCTCTTCCATGAAAGCAGTTTGAAGAAAAAAGGAGAGAATGAGCGGAGAGAGAGAGAGAGAGAGAGAGAGAGAGAGAGAGAGTCACTCTACAGGATAAAGACAGGGAGCTTTAGCTGCGTACGCCCTCTGGGGGGGGGGCTCTCGTGTCCTGATAAAACAGTTTAATCATCTGAGCCGACTGAAAGCTGCGCGGTGGCAACTGGGGGGCATTTCCTTTCCTAACTCCCTTTTCTGGGAGCCCCTGCCACAATCCTCCAGATCTGAGGTGATCCAGCCCAGTTCAAAGGGATGTTCTGTTCTGCTGCCGGCCCCGACCCTGACACCCCGACCCCCCCCCCTGACACCCCGACCCCCCTCGACCCAGACCCCCCCCGACCCAGACCCCCCCCTGACCCTGACACCCCGACCCCCCTCGACCCAGACCCCCCCCGACCCAGACACCCTGACACCCCGACCCTGACACCCCGACCCCCCTCGACCCAGACCCCCCCCGACCCTGACACCCCGACCCCCCTCGACCCAGACACCCCCGACCCTGACACCCAGACACCCCGACCCTGAGACGTGTTTGCTGTTCCAGCACAGCGTGGCTGGCAGGGACAGAGCGCTCGAGCGTGACGATAACAATCAATAACTTCCTTTAATCCCAGCACGATCCTCCTGGACCCAGATAAGACGGCAGCAGTTACTAATATTTGCAACAACGGTCCTGTTGGCCAACGTTAGTCACCATAAAGTGGCGCTTTAGCTGTAACCACACTCCAACTGTGGCTTTTCACCTTTAGTTTAAGCTTTTGGTGCCAGACGGGGCGTCTTTAACGTCTTTAACGTTGTTAACATCTTTAACGTCTTTAACGTCGTTAACGTCGTTAACATCTTTAACGTCTTTAACGTCGTTAACATCTTTAATGTCCCAACGCTGTTGGCAGAAGCCTCTCTGACACGTCTGTCTCCCGACAACAAATACAGCTTATTCATGTGTTATTAATGTGTTATTCCTGTGTGTTGTTCCTGTGTGTTGTTCCTGTGTGTTGTCCCTGTGTGTTGTTCCTGTGTGTTGTTCCTGTGTGTTGTTCCTGTGTGTTGTCCCTGTGTGTTGTCCCTGTGTGTTGTTCCTGTGTGTTGTTCCTGTGTGTTGTCCCTGTGTGTTGTCCCTGTGTGTTGTCCCTGTGTGTTGTTCCTGTGTGTTGTTCCTGTGTGTTGTCCTGTGTGTTGTTCTTGTATTCATGTGTTGTTCCTGTGTGTTGTCCCTGTGTGTTGTTCCTGTGTGTTATTCATGTGTGTTGTTCCTGTGCGTTGTCCCTGTGTGTTATTCATGTGTGTTGTTCCTGTGCGTTGTCCCTGTGTGTTATTCATGTGTTGTTCCTGTGCGTTGTCCCTGTGCGTTGTCCCTGTGCGTTGTCCCTGTGTTGTTCCTGTGTGTTATTCCTGTGTGTTGTCCCTGTGTGTTATTCATGTGTGTTGTTCCTGTGCGTTGTCCCTGTGTGTTGTTCCTGTGCGTTGTCCCTGTGCATTGCCCCTGTGCGTTGTTCCTGTTATTCCTGTGTGTTATTCCTGTGTGTTGTCCCTGTGTGTTATTCCTGTGTGTTATTCATGTGTGTTGTTCCTGTGTGTTGTCCCTGTGTGTTATTCATGTGTGTTGTCCCTGTGTGTTGTTCCTGTGTGTTGTCCCTGTGTGTTATTCATGTGTGTTGTCCCTGTGTGTTGTTCCTGTGCGTTGTCCCTGTGTGTTGTTCCTGTGTTATTCATGTGTGTTATTCCTGTGTGTTGTCCCTGTGTGTTGTTCCTGTGTTATTCATGTGTGTTATTCCTGTGTTGTTCCTGTGCGTTGTCCCTGTGTGTTGTTCCTGTGTTATTCATGTGTGTTATTCCTGTGTGTTGTCCCTGTGTGTTGTTCCTGTGTTATTCATGTGTGTTATTCCTGTGTTGTTCCTGTGTTATTCCTGTGTTGTTCCTGTGTTGTTCCTGTGTTATTCCTGTGTTATTCCTGTGTTGTTCCTGTGTTGTTCCTGTGTTGTTCCTGTGTTATTCCTGTTTTATTCCTGTTTTATTCCTGTGTTATTCCTGTCTTATTCCTGTGTTGTTCCTGTGTTGTTCCTGTGTTGTTCCTGTTTTATTCCTGTTTTATTCCTGTCTTGTTCCTGTCTTGTTCCTGTCTTGTTCCTGTGTTATTCCTGTGTTGTTCCTGTCTTGTTCCTGTGTTATTCCTGTTTTATTCCTGTGTGTGTGTTGCTGGTCTTCCATGTCTTCCATCCAACTGACCGTCTCACCTGTCCAGAGCTTTTATAGTTCGTCAGGCTAATTCAGAGAAACAATCTTAACAAGAGTAACAATTTCGAGAGATTTTTTGTCATTAACTTTCGTTTTAAAAGACAAAAGAAAAAATGGTGTAAATTCCAGTTTTCTATCAAACATTTCTGATAAAATCCTGCCAAACCAAAGATAAGACGAGCAGGTCCAATGAGTCTGTTATCTGACTGGGGGCCACACGAAAACCCCGTCGTTAACAGCACCAAATCTATTTACTGTATAACTTCATGTGCACGTGCGTCACCTGTTCATGTGCACGTGCGTCACCTGTTCATGTGCACGTGCGTCACCTGTTCATGTGCACGTGCGTCACCTGTTGGCCAGCAGGAACCTCTCAGCTTTCATCTACTTTAACTTACTGAACTCCTCAGGGGTCCACAGGGGTTCTACAGATGTTCTACAGGGGTTCTACAGGGGTTCCTCAGGGGTTCCTCAGGGGTTCCACAGAGGTTCTACAGGGGTTCCTCAGGGGTTCCACAGAGGTTCTACAGGGGTCCACAGGTGCCTGTAGGCCTCCGGGTCAGGCACCGCTCCACACCAGCACATCACCCTTTCAGTCCGTTTGGGTTCCAAACTACCAAGATCATCAATATTTGTCCCAACCTGTGACAACACACTTTCCGTGTAAACAGGTTTATTTACCTCTGTCAAGAAAACATGCTGAGTAAACATGGCAGACGCCTCTGAGCGACTTCTCAAAGGCCCTGGCCCCTGTCTCTGCATGGCCCCTGTCTCTTCATGGCCCCTGTCTCTCCATGGCCCATGTGTCTCTGCATGGCCCCTGTGTCTCTTCATGGCCCCTGTGTCTCTGCATGGCCCCTGTGTCTCTGCATGGCCCCTGTGTCTCTGCATGGCCCCTGTGTCTCTTCATGGCCCCTGTGTCTCTGCATGGCCCCTGTGTCTCTCCATGGCCCATGTGTCTCTGCATGGCCCCTGTGTCTCTGCATGGCCCCTGTGTCTCTGCATGGCCCCTGTCTCTTCATGGCCCCTGTGTCTCTTCATGACCCCTGTCTCTGCATGGCCCCTGTGTCTCTGCATGGCCCCTGTGTCTCTGCATGGCCCCTGTCTCTTCATGACCCCTGTCTCTGCATGGCCCCTGTGTCTCTGCATGGCCCCTGTGTCTCTGCATGGCCCCTGTGTCTCTGCATGGCCCCTGTCTCTCTGCATGGCCCCTGTCTCTGCATGGCCCCTGTGTCTCTTCATGGCCCCTGTGTCTCTGCATGGCCCCTGTGTCTCTTCATGGCCCCTGTGTCTCTGCATGGCCCCTGTCTCTCTGCATGGCCCCTGTCTCTCTGCATGGCCCCTGTCTCTGCATGGCCCCTGTCTCTTCATGGCCCCTGTGTCTCTGCATGGCCCCTGTGTCTCTGCATGGCCCCTGTCTCTCTGCATGGCCCCTGTGTCTCTTCATGGCCCCTGTCTCTGCATGGCCCCTGTCTCTGCATGGCCCCTGTCTCTTCATGGCCCCTGTGTCTCTGCATGGCCCCTGTGTCTCTGCATGGCCCCTGTGTCTCTGCATGGCCCCTGTGTCTCTTCATGGCCCCTGTCTCTGCATGGCCCCTGTCTCTGCATGGCCCCTGTGTCTCTTCATGGCCCCTGTGTCTCTGCATGGCCCCTGTGTCTCTGCATGGCCCCTGTCTCTTCATGACCCCTGTCTCTGCATGGCCCCTGTGTCTCTGCATGGCCCCTGTGTCTCTTCATGGCCCCTGTCTCTCTTCATGGCCCCTGTCTCTCCATGGCCCATGTGTCTCTGCATGGCCCCTGTCTCTCTGCATGGCCCCTGTCTCTCTGCATGGCCCCTGTCTCTTCATGGCCCCTGTGTCTCTGCATGGCCCCTGTGTCTCTGCATGGCCCCTGTGTCTCTGCATGGCCCCTGTCTCTCTGCATGGCCCCTGTGTCTCTTCATGGCCCCTGTCTCTGCATGGCCCCTGTGTCTCTGCATGGTCCCTGTGTCTCTTCATGGCCCCTGTGTCTCTGCATGGCCCCTGTGTCTCTGCATGGCCCCTGTCTCTGCATGGCCCCTGTGTCTCTGCATGGCCCCTGTGTCTCTGCATGGCCCCTGTGTCTCTGCATGGCCCCTGTGTCTCTGCATGGCCCCTGTGTCTCTGCATGGCCCCTGTGTCTCTGCATGGCCCCTGTCTCTGCATGGCCCCTGTGTCTCTGCATGGCCCCTGTCTCTGCATGGCCCCTGTGTCTCTGCATGGCCCCTGTCTCTTCATGACCCCTGTCTCTGCATGGCCCCTGTGTCTCTGCATGACCCCTGTCTCTTCATGGCCCCTGTGTCTTCATGGCCCCTGTCTCTGCATGGCCCCTGTCTCTTCATGGCCCCTGTGTCTCTGCATGGCCCCTGTCTCTCTGCATGGCCCCTGTGTCTCTTCATGGCCCCTGTGTCTCTGCATGGCCCGTGTGTCTTCATGGCCCCTGTCTCTGCATGGCCCCTGTGTCTCTGCATGGCCCCTGTCTCTCTGCATGGCCCCTGTCTCTCTGCATGGCCCCTGTCTCTTCATGGCCCCTGTGTCTCTGCATGGCCCCTGTGTCTCTGCATGGCCCCTGTGTCTCTGCATGGCCCCTGTCTCTCTGCATGGCCCCTGTGTCTCTGCATGGCCCCTGTCTCTCTGCATGGCCCCTGTGTCTCTGCATGGCCCCTGTCTCTCTGCATGGCCCCTGTGTCTCTGCATGGCCCCTGTGTCTCTTCATGGCCCCTGTGTCTCTTCATGGCCCCTGTGTCTCTTCATGGCCCCTGTCTCTGCATGGCCCCTGTGTGTCTTCATGGCCCCTGATCTCTTTCTTTAGACCCTAAACATCTCAGATGTGGAGCCTCTGGTGTCCGAGAACTGAAACTTTGGTTTGGAACAAACTGATGAAATATTTTGTAAGTGGAGCTCAGAGGCCCCCTCGCCCTGACGGGGCTCCCATGGCCTCCCTACGAAGCCTCGTCAGTCTGGAACAGTGACAGGTGGAGAAGAGCCCGGGGCCCTCAGCAGCACCCAGACGGAAGGAAGCGCAGCAGCAGGACGGAGACGTTTGGTGTCAAAGGTCTCGACAAGGCAGCTTCACATATACAGGCAAATGGAACAACAGGAAACCAGTAACAATGTCCAGCCAGGCCTGGTCCGATGGGGAAGTCTCCCACATTTAGGTTGACCACAGAGATTGTGACGTAACGGCCTGCCACTCATGTGGCTGCTGACGTCACTGGCACGGTTCCTTTAATCGATTTAAGCTTCCTGCAACACTCCGGGGGCTAATCTCCCTCTCCACCTGTTTGCTTAGCGTGGAACAACGTTACCTGGTCAGGTGGGTCCAGTCCATGTCACCAGCTGAGACAGGGCGCAGAAGATTTGAAAAAGAGTTTTGAAAAATAATTTTTAAAAAGAGAAAAATACCACGATGCAGCACCAGCGCGGGGTTTCCTGATGCCACGCACAAGGATGGCAGACCGCTTGGAACTACAAACGACCGACTGTGGGTTTGCGAGCTACTGACGAGATCTACCGTAGATCCCGGCGGCAGATCCCGGCGGCTACACTCCTCAAAGGATCCCTTTGGCTAGCGGAGAGCAGCTAATGCGGAGGCTAACTCAATAACAGGGAGGAGGCGACGGGGGGGCTGTGACGACGTCGAAGCAGCGATGTATAAACTTACCCACTGGTCCCTCTCGGAATTTCGAAGACCGCCGGCCATTCCCATTCTTCTCTAATCTGCTATTTGCGAAGCTTTTCCTGCCCGACGCCATCTTCGGTGCCCTGTTCACCGGCCGCTTCTGTCCTCTCTCCCATACCTGCCTGCCTGGGAATACGCACGGCCCCGCCCCCTGCCCAAAATGGGAGGGCCCGCCCACCCGCGTCAATCCACTAGCCAATCGGGGCGCTCCCTGCTTCTAAGGTGCCGCCCCTTTGTTAAAATAGTGAAGTACTCTGTAGACAACGTTAACCGGAATCTGAGATATTTTAGGAACAACTTTATTAGTTGACATGACCAGTAAAAAGGAAGTGGAATGTTATAATCGCGTCCAATTACATTGATTTACGATAGGTATTTGACGTATTCTGCTCTCTTTACATCAGGCCTGAGAAAATGCCGTTGAACTTGGGTGTAAAGCGATTGTTGGAACTTAAAGGGAGGGATCCCGAGCGCGCGTCTACAGACACGCACGCGCATTCTTGTATGTCTTGGTACTTCTGTCTTTTCACTGACATAATCATTAGTCATCTCTCTACCTCAACCCTTACCAACCCAATTCTGTCCTTAAAATTAAAACCGTGTCTGAATCCTCAAACAGGCCTTTGGAGTTGTGAGTACCATACATACCATAACACACACACACACGCACACACACACACGCATTTTCCTCAGGGTTTCTCAAGATGAAACTCCTCCTCATCTGAAGCGTTGCACACGTCCTGGTATGGGCCGTGGTCATGGGAACGTTCGATCTGATCATACTTTGGACAACACTCATCCAGATTCAGCCCCTGGTGTGTGTGAGATATGAAAAATACATTGAGAATCATAACAGAGGTGCAAGATATTCATGGATGTTGTATAGAAGCTCATTTATGTAACCTGATAAATGTTTTCCGATTCTCTGGTCACTTTCTTCTTCTCCAGTTCATATTGTCTCTTGTTCTGACGGAGAGAAACACAGACGTTGCTTAACGTTGCAGCCAAATTACAGTCAATTGAGAAATGTTAGAGAAAGCTATGACATCATGTGTGAATAATGAGGAGTGTTTGGCAGATTGACCTTGAACAGAATGGTGGTCGCAGGCAGAAGCACGAACAGCAGGAGTAAGATTCCCTCAGCTGTCAAGATGTTGTTTTTGGTCCTCTCAGAAATGGTCAGCATCTTGTGTATTGGTACTAAACATAAAAAGATTGGTGATGATGATGTAATTGTGCTTTTTAAATAGGCCTACAAGTACTTATAGTTTAACCCATGTGTAACTCTAAGTAGCGGCCCACCGGATCCCTCAATAATTAGCCTCTGAACAGCTCGAGATTCATTCTAAGATTACCATTTCATAAGTTTATTTAGCTTAAGAACACACGCTAACTTAGCAAAATACCTGAATAAACAATTCATAGTATAATTAGCATAGGGAACGGTGGGACTGTAAACTGAATCAGGCTATTGTACACATAATCCCCACAGTTTATGATGCACAGAGGACAAAAGCCTCCACACATTCATTCACTTGAGACTTGATTTAATCTTGCTCGCTATTTATGAACCAAGATAAATTCAGCTGAAACATGCAAAAATGCTGCAACACTCAGCTGCTGGGAAGACTGAGCTCACTGGGATTTATGGCTTATAAGGTGTTAGCAGTGCTTAGCGCTAAGGTGTCTCCATCTCTCCCAGTTGCACACACTGTGGCGAACCCAGGCGGGCCAGTATGAGGAACACTTACTGTAGACGTGCAGGTAGGTGCCGTAGGAGAGTTGCTCGGTGTTGCTGTTGTTCAGCAAACACTGATACAGACCAGCATCACTCAGCTCAACTGACTTCAGCACCAACATGCTACACTTGGTTGTACCCATGTTTTTTGATCCCTTAGTCACATGGTCTGAAGGATTCAGAAATTTGTTGCCCCTGGTTCCATTTCTTCGAACCCAGGTTGCCGTCAGTGGTTCCGCAGAGGTGTAGCAGCACTCCACTTCAGCTACACCATGGAGTCGCACCCTCAGATACGGCTTATCCGCCTCCAACGTCACCTCCTCCTGAGCCACAACCACTACACAGGAAAACACACTGTTACAAGCATTTACATTTGCTACTTATGGGCAGATAAGTTAACAAAAGTATGATAACATGAAGTGGAGATGTGGATCACTGAAGCAGCTAAAAACAGCTGAAACCAGAAGTACACACACTGCTGCTCACCTGCCGTCACAACCTGCACGCTAAAGGCAGTGGAAGCCCATTCTGCCCCAAATGTCCTGGCTGATGCCTTGAGAGGTTCCTTCACTACTTTCACGTAACGTTATTCATCAATGGGACAGACCCCCCCCGTCAACGCCGTGTGCTCAGGCTTGCAAGATTCCCCCTTTTTCAAGCAGTTCAAATGTAATCTCATTAAATTTGCACGTGTTCTAAGCTTAATTTGGCTTTTTTCTGTTGCTTTTGGAGCACTGACCTTTCCCCCACCACCAGCACCGGCCTGGGTTCACAGATAATGACGCTCTCAGCACCTTCAGCCAGCATCTGCCAGGACTTCTGCTTTTGAGCCGCTGTTGACGTGCACATTCATCTCTGGGACACAGAAGCCTCACTACAGCTGGACATTCCCAGTGTCCTCTAAGAGTTCTTTCAACACATGAACACGGGACCCGCGGGCGTCTGGACGGTGTGATCACAGCCGAACCCGACTTGGAGGTCTTGGTGTATCTAGCTGACATCAGACTTCGCCCACGATGACACACGAGGAAGCCATTTTTGTGAGCATCTTAAATTTCAGTCGTGCATACGATGAACTCAAATGTTGTCAGCTATTGCATCATCATATATAACCTTCTTACTCCGGCAAAGTTACGGTTTATTCAGCGAGGCGCCGCCACATACATGCATTCTATAGAGCGTATGGAAAAACCTATATTCCCTTTTTCTCTTTCTTATTAGAGCCGTTGTGGCCCTCATCACAACACACGGATCACAACACACAGCACGTGTAAAGGTAGAGAATGATTAGAGGTTTGAACCCGCGTCTGATCCAACTCACCAGCCAACGAGCAGAAGAAAACATTGGTCAGTGTCCACATGCTGTCTGCTCACAACCCTTCTTTATAGGACGCAGGATGTCACTGTTGGGTGTCAGTGCACCGCTAGCAACTCTTGTTTTCCCCAGACAGGATTCATACATCACTGACTTCGGATGGTCCCTCATTTGCATGAGACACCATCTGCCACGAGACGACACTGCAGCCTTCTCTCGACAAGGTGTGAGATTAGCCGACGCTGTTGCCTAACGCAGGTTAGCTGAAGGTTACGCACAACACATGAAATCCCTCATAACTTCAAGACAAAAACAAGACTTTATTTCCCCAATTTATTAAAAATAAAAAACGTACCACAGAAGTTCCTGAAGTATACATCTGTAAAGAGCCTCTTATACAATCAAAATCCAAAGCTAAATACACCTTATAGTTCTTGTATGCTTGTCATTTAAAGCTTGATCAACTGGCAGAAGC
The DNA here is from genome assembly GCF_901000725.2 of Takifugu rubripes. Taxonomy (NCBI): domain Eukaryota; kingdom Metazoa; phylum Chordata; class Actinopteri; order Tetraodontiformes; family Tetraodontidae; genus Takifugu; species Takifugu rubripes. The sequence goes on along the minus strand of NC_042291.1, from coordinate 16,795,270 downwards.
TTGTGAGGCGACAGCTGGAGTCTTGTTGCTGTGGTGGAATCGTGGTCTCAGAGCCACAGTTCCCCATTAAACACCACAGTTCTGACCTAAGAGCACTTCAGAAAGGAAAGGATGAAGGAGTTCCCAGAGTCCTCCTCCATCCCACATCAAAAAGTAGCTAAAATACACGTGGTGAAACTGCCAGATAAAAAGGTGGTGGTGCTGTAACAAGAGTTTCACCAATAAGCTCGATACAAACACAGGTGATGTTTATTTATAGATTCTTACACGTTTCCTCCTACAGTGACAGCGTATATAGCTTTGATCGTGAAGACGAGGGGGGGGGGTGGCAGCTGAACAACGGAACCATCATATACAGAACGTCATTGTCAGGATTTCTTGGTTTCGTGACATCATGAGAATCCACAGGAAAGACCTGCAACCATCAGCAATGTCTCCTGAGCTCTGATGTTGTGGAGATGGACACCAGAACACGTGTTCTGCTCTGGAATGACGCAGGTTGAATGAGGATGACAAGGTGCTTGGTTCCATCTTTGGTCCCGTGTGCACGGCCACAGTCACGCATGACACGTGACAACCGTGGTCAGATCTGCTGTGATACACTGATACACTGCTGTCTGGGTGAAGGTACATCAGGAATGTGTGTGTGTGTGTGTGTGTGTGTGTGTGTGTGTGTGTGTGCGTGCGTGTGTGTGTGCATGATCTCGTGAGTTCAAATGGCCCTGCATCCTCCAGCCCCCCCCACACCACTCGGTCACCTTTCTCGCTCACACGTCTGTTTCTGGGTGTTTTACTGTGTTGTAACAGCTTCAGCCATGTGAAGCAACTCAGAACATAGAGGAATAAATAAAAGAGTCTCCATTTTAAACAGCATTATTGCCTATAGTGCCACTATATATAAATGTTTCTACGTGATCTAATAACAGTAAGAACCAGCAAGCACATCCATTATTAAAAAGGGTGTAACACACATACACACACGTTGCTGCATGCATTTCTTTATCCTGAGGGCTGCCGACACAAAGACCAACGTTGAAAAACAACACTGAATAAACAGGCGTTGCAAAAACAGTGAGATCAGGAAAAAAGTGCATCTCCGTGGTACTTTGGTATGGACAGGAAGTGACACTATAGCGCTTATCTCAGCAGTAGTTTCTAATACATGTCAATGCTACATTAGCCACTCAAATGATCCAGCTGAGTTGAACTATCTTTTCAAGCAAATACAGGATATCTGGTTTGTTCAGCTGCTACTGGAAATGCTGTAAATCACTTCCTGCTGTGCACGTCTCTGGTGTGTGTATGTGTGTTACAGCAGATCACAATCAGTACATGTTTGATAGGGAGCATCTCTCTCACAGCAAAAATCCTATTTCATGTTTTTGGGAAAGTTTGAACAAAAATCACAACTGTTTCTTTCTGCCCCCCCCCCCCCCCCCCCCACCCCCCCTTGCATAGCTGTTTACCGAGCACCCATGCAGAACGTCACACGCACACGCCTCGTCTCCCGTCGTCCGTCAGTGCACGACTGCACTGCTCCTTCAAAGGTCGCCGCAGTCTTTGCATGAGGGTTTGCGGAGTTTCCAGGAAGGCTTCTGAAAGCAACTGTTGAAAACCAGCACCAGAATATCTACAGGGGATGAAGGAGAGCAGCAGAGTGGCAGCAGAATCAGGCACAAATGATGGGGAGGTGCTCCTCCAGCAGGGGGCGCTGCTGCCATGACAACAGATCTGTGTTGCTCACTTTAGCTTCCAACCACAGGATTCTAGATTTCCATAGACTAACGTAGTGAGAGAGACCTCCGTGTCTGCACGTTCATGTGTGGCACAGCCAAATTAGTGCACGTTAATTTTGTGGAATTAGAAGCTTAATTATCAACATTCATTATCTCATCTTACGAATGATTAATAGATCCATGGCTTCAGCTTCCATCACGATAGGACATTGACCATGTCAGGAGGAGCAAAGAGGAAGAGAGTGAATCAGCCTGTAGCTTGCATTTGTTTCATCTAGTTAGATTAATTCTCATAAAGGTCTCTGTTTTGCAATATTTTGTATTCAAATGTAATTTAATCTGGTCTAAAGTTTTCTGCTCTAGTGTTCCTGGTTCCCGTCGTGCTTTGGGATGTACGGTGTGCTGGTATTGTGTGTTGGTATTGTGTGTATGTTCTCACCATGTGACCAGCAGGGGGCGTACAGGTGTGTTACTGAAAGTTCCTCTCCAGGGAGAACTTGGACAGGGCCTCCTGCAGTTTGTGGTGTTCCTCTTCTACAGTCTGAAACACACACACACACACACACACACACACACACACACACACACACACACACACACACACACTTTGAGAATAGTCTTATTTCACAAGGCAATTTTCAGACTAGCGATAAGAGCAGCGATTAAATGTTTTTTTCTCCCTTTGTGCCATTTGGCCACCACGGTTGCTTCAGTCATCTCCACTGAACTCCTGATGGCGGCCCAGAGGTCCTCTTGTCTCCCCCCTCTGCTCACCTGTAGTCTCTTCACTTGTTCCTGCAGACTCTGGAGCTTCCTGTACACCTTCTCCAGCTTCTCCTGAGACAACACCAAGGGTGCGCTGATGCTCCTCTCCTCCTCCTGTTTAGCCTCCACATCTTTGTCACCAGAATGATCAGTTTCCTTCTCTCCTCCCCTGAAGGCAGTCGGCTCTTCTTCTGCAGAAGAAAACGTTTTATTAACAGTAGGAGTTCAATGAGCTGCACCTTGTTTGGAACGCTCCCGTTCAGATTTGAGAAATTGGCAGTTGTAACCCCCTTCTTCTCAATCACGCATGCACACAGACACCCACAAGCTCACAAGCTCACCGGTCCACGCGGAGGGATCCACTTCTTGACTCGTACTCTCGGATTGGTCCTCTCCATTTTCCTCATCAAGCTGGGAGTCGTCTGACAGACTGATGCTGCCGACCAGCAGCCTCTTCAGTGACATGACTAGCAGGGAGAGAGAATGGGAAGTTTCATTAAAAGGCCAATCAAAAAGGCAGAAAGACAGTTCTATAGAAAACACGAGGCACCTTCGTCCAAAGCGATGTTGGCCACCATCTCCTGGTGGCTGTTGGAGTGTCCGATCAGGTCAAAGCCTTTGTCTGACAGGAAATCAATCAGCCTGTGCCGGAGCTCTGAAGACTTGTCATCCGTTAAACTGTCCTTATCTCGATCTGTAACCACACACCAGGCATTAGTCCGGCCCGACGCTGAGGTTCGAGGAAAGGACAACAGATTTTAGGAAGTCTGCACATCAGGAAGCTGCATTCTCACCAATGTTGCCTTTCAAAATGCCGCCGTTCTCAGTGGGACTTGAAGGAACGATAATCCTGGAGGGAAGATGAGCAGAAAGGAGGGGTGTGGAAACAGGGCGGAACACACACACGCACACACACACACACACACACACACACGTACGTGGAAGGACTGATGGGAGCTCCTCCACCTCCAGGAGGCAGTGTCAGCTTCATGGGTGATCCACTTTTCTTCAGGTCATCCACTGCTGATTTGATCACGTCAGTCCAGCTATAAACATGCACACACACGTCACACACACACACGTCACATGTGAGCCTTCCTACAGCTTCCTGTCCCGCTCAGCACATTCCGCCCCGACACCTACATTTTCCTCTCTCCAACAGACTGAGCCACCAGCTCGTAGATCTGAGCGCCGCTGTCCCAGGTGAAGATCACGTAGAAGGCCTTTCGATCTGCCGGGAGCAGGAGGAAAGAAGAAAACAGCGATCATCAAGACACCGCCCTGGCGAGGGAAGCAACCAGCTGTCTCACCTGTAGCCACCTCACGCAGGAAGACCGAGTCCAGCTTGATGATGGGGCTCAGCATCTGCTTGCCCTCCTGCACGGCGATGGTGCTCTTGCTCTGGCACTTCAGCACCATTTTGTCATCCTGCTTCTGCAGAAGCACCAGCAAGTCTCCGAGTAAAACACACTGGACCTCTGAGACGGAATGAACGCAGAGTTAAAACCGTCATTGGATCAACTGGACCTTAACAAGATCGTCCTATTCTGTCTATTGTAAAAACACAACCGATTGTAAACTCACGACTTTTAGAACAGCTCCAATAAAGAAGACTTAAAGCAGAATGAAGGTATCTCTAAAGACATCTGCATATTTGTGTCCTGCCTGTTTATACTGTCAAATCAGAACCATCCATCAAACATTGGACTGAGCTTCGTCTATGTGGGTCATTCAGATATTTGGACTACGCACCGATTGCCTTCTCCTTGGTCACTCTCCAGGTCACCGGACCTTCATAAAGCATCTTCTTCTGCGTCAGGTCAACGTTCTACAATTCAGAGAAAAAGTTCAGTTTCAGGCAGCGTGAAGAATCTGGAACGCAGAACTCCTGGTAGCAGCCCGACCTTGTATTCAGTGTAAAGGTCGTTACTGGGCTTCAGTCCCGATGTATCCAGTTTGCGCTGGTATTCCTTCAGAGTCTGAAGACAGATGGAGGCCACAGTGGTCAGACACCGTGCACACCCGTCAGGGTTGTGACGCTTGGGCTCTTACCAACAGGTTCTCCATCACTTTGACCTCTTCGTTGACATGGTTGAGGATCTTCCTGCAGCATTCTGCACTCTGCTGGATTCTGTCCTTCTCCACCGGGTCCTCTGTGGAACAAGACCGTAGCAGATTTAAAATCCTAATAATGGATCGGCCTTTACAGCCGAGACCAAACAAAACCGGAAATCCTCGCACTCGTGTCCGCTTGTGTCATAGTTCCTCCTGGGGGAGCGACTCAATCAAGCTGATGTCATACAAGTCATTACACATAACGAGACTCATCAGACCTGCAACTATTTTCTTCGTAGTTACAGAAAACAAAGACCTTCACTTCTAAATACCAATTTTTGCAGGTTTCCACACCTGTGTTTTTGGCGATATTCTCCAGCAGCAGCGGGTATTTGGTCAGCCTCTGCATCTCTGTGGGGATGATGTCTTTGAGCTGCAGCCTGCGGCACTGCGGCCTGCTCTCCGCCTCCTGGAGCAACACACAGCAACAGTTGAGCCTTCACTGTCCTGCTCGCCCCGTTTTCACTTCAGTCTGCAGGTCTTTATGGTACCAGTATGAAGGAGTTGAAGCGGGGCTCTTTTTTCTGCCTGTTTTTAATCTGGTCCAAAGCCCACGACTGGTGACTGCAGAACCTGGCGGTCAGCTTCTGGAACCACTCGCCCTCTGTGCCCCCGAACTTGAACACATATCCACAGTTGTCATTCAGCAGGACGTTTGCAGCAGGACTGATTTACTGCCGCCTCCGTTAAAGCTGTGAGGGGAAACGGCTGCAGAACCAGACTCACTCTGCTCAGCAGCGTCGTGCTGATGAATTTGACAATGAAGTTGTCTTCCAGGCGCAATTTCTTCAGGTTTTCGTAAAAGTTATCTGAATTCACAAACAGGACAAATTTACCTCAGCGAGGCAGAGAAGCTTCGGGGACACTGTGTCTGTACTCACACACACACGCGCACACACACACACACACGTGCACACCCAAAACCGCCCGTAAATGCAACACAACATGGCTGAACCAGCCGCTGAAGTTAAAGTGATTCTACCCCCGACACTGACAGTGCATTTCAATGATCTCGTCCAGGCTGGGGAAGATGGTGGACAGCTCGATGGTGGTCAGGAGCTCTTCTCTCTCCAGAGGCTTGGAGAAGATCCCCTGGAGGACACTCAGCATGCGCACGTGAGCGTGCTCGGTGGCGAACAGCTCTGGGAGGGGACAAAGAACAGGACTGGCTTTAAAGCACAGCTCTCAGCGCCGCCGTCTAACGGCGTGCTGGGCCAAAGCGTCTTCCGTACCATTGATGACTTCCTGCCTCTTTCTCTCCTTCTTGCTGAGACTAGTCAGGGCTTCAGGGCAGGCCAGATCTCTCCAGTTGGGAGGGTCCTGCTCAAACTCCAGGAAGCGTGGCTCCATCTCCTCCAGCTGTGGAGACGGACTGGTCGGGGAATGACTCGGGCCTTCGGGATCTAAAACTGGCCCCTCGAAACTGGAGAGTTTACGAAGGGAGAGAATCTTTCAGACTGGTTCTATCTGACAAAATGAATTCAATTCAAATGAGACACTTGATGTTTTCGGTAATTCTGAAGAAAGGTGCGGTCGTATTGAATTCCAGGATACTAGCAGCAACCCCCCCAAACTAACCGCTCCTAACGAAATGGCAACAAATGATTGTTAATGTTCACTTACCAAAGAACTGAATGTCAATCCTTTTATTAAAAAAGGAGACTGACAATTACTGTTACAAAAAATCCAAGAAAAAAGGAATAAGTGACTATTTAATGAAGCTGATGAGGTAAGTGTGTCCACAGGAGACACAGCAGCGATGCTTTGACCGATAACTTAAAGATCACTGCCAGCATTTATGGACAGTTACTTCCTCTAAATTTACGATAGCTAAATAATTCTATATTCTATTTTAACCGCCGACATTAGACAGCCGGTCCCTGCTGTGCAGCTGTCAGAGAGGCATCACAAGTGGGTTTATCCATCTTACGGATGGAGGAGCTGGGGGTGAAACAGGGCAGGTGTTGATGTTGGAGCCGGGGGCTGGAGGTCCACGTCACTACGGGAGCGCGACTGTTTGGCCCTGGAAGAGCCATGGCGGCGAGACGAGTGCCGGTCCACACGGGCACTCTCACTACGTGTCACTTTCCTACTGCAGGGAGGGAAGGTGGGAATCAGGGTGAGAGACACGAAAGGATGGAACGGGCATAAGAGGAGGGAAAGAAGTGAGTAAAACATAGATAAGAAAGAACATGATGAGTGTTGAGTAAGAAAGGGAGAGGATAAAGAGCAGCATCCAGGAAATGAGTTTTAAAAAGATAAAGAAAATTAACAGGGAGTCTCACATATGCATGAGCAATTCCATGCATACAGTAGGTGACAACCAAATACACACGCCTTTCCTAGTGGTTACTGAACCATGCATGGCATCTACATTATGAACCATGAGTTTTATGCAACTTTAAAATCATTTTTGACAACAAATTGACTGAACGTGCATTCACATCCACGGACAACAAGCCAACAGAATTCAACAGTCAAGGGAAATCCTTCACAAGCAAATACAGGATACTTAGCCATGACGTGGGTACGTGTCAGTGTTCTGTCTGCATGCGTGGCTGAAAGGGTGTGTGTGTGTGTGTGTGTGGGTGGGTGTGTGTTGAATGAATGGTATGAGGCCTGAAGCAAGTCCATGACTCAGTCAAGGCGCTGCCACCCACCTTGTCTTCCGTCTGCAAAAACACGGGACACCACAATGTTAACATGTCCGCCTACGTTCCGACTGCTCTAAGCCAAAGTAACAACCATAAAGTGTTAATCCAAACCCCGACATGACAGACCAAACAGGTTTGACCACTGCTTAAGCATGCCAAATATGATGCCAAAGCCTCTGGCACAACAAGGTGCTGCACGCTGTCGAGACAAGCAGGACACAATGAGCCCAAATGGTCATGACACACACAGAAGCACACACAACGAGCAACAAAAACTGCTGTGGACGGCATGAAACACCAGCACAAAAGCGTTGGGCTACTCAGTTTTGGCTAGTTTTTCTCGACCACTAGATCCCGTTCGGGGGTCGCGGGGAGGGTCCTCAGCCCAGTCCCCTACAGGCTGAGCTACTAACGACCCGTGAGGTCGTTCATCTCATTTTCTGTATTTTTTCCAAACCTCAGACAACACGGGCCCAGTTCTACGTTAACCAAAACTTGTGAATCTTTAAATAGCCGTCAAATGGAACTCTCTAACAGCCTAAGATAGTCTAGAGGAATGTAAAAAAACGTGTCTGAAAGTGTGCAACAGCGCCCATTTGCAACAACTCGTGTCTCTGAATACAATAACTCTAGTGTCCCTAGATTAAATAAGTGTAACTGTAGTGCACAACAGGACACATGTGACGAAACACAAATAGGAAGAGAAGAAGACAGGTGGACAGCACATGAATGGGGAAAAGAGGACAGGTAGAAGGAGAGGGGAGGCAGAGTCCTCGCTGGGGCAGGACGGCTGCGTTTGCCTGCTGAGGGCTGTCGGACAACCGCAGCCTCGGTTAGATAGCGAGCAACAGGCAGCACGACAAAAGCTTGCACACAGCAGGGACGGACTGCCGGGGAGTTTTACCACGCTCCCTTAGCTGGGCGAGTTCACACACTTTCCTGACTCTTTTCCTAACGATCTTGAAAGTGAACGACTCTCACACAGCGGAGCCCAACGACGTCTTTAGAAATGTTCCCGTCAATCTAAGCGGGCCTCTTGAGCCTCTTTCTCACCTGTCCCGCTCCAGATTCTCCTCTGTGGGTGTATTGCTGGGGGAAACGGGCTCCCCAATGGTCAGCCCTGCCCCGAGACCAACGGGGGACACGTCCCCCCCATCTGACACGCTCGGAGGCTCCAAGCGGTTGGTTGGGAGGCCTAAAAGAGATGGTTTCAGGAAATATGGTAAATAATAAAACATATCAAACATCAGGACGGAGAGACCCCATAAAGACAAAAACACGTCATGCTGAGGACACAAATGTGATAAAAACTCCAGTAATAACAAAAACCGCCCCAAAAATGCAGCATCTTTATGCGTATTGTGAGGACAACATTAAAACCCGGAGCGATGACGAAGCTCACCATCAGGGTGTGCAGCCTCTGGGCTGGTGGGGGCACCGACGGTACTGGCCGAGCCCTCGCCGACCTCCAGCACCGGCAGCGAGGCGGGAGCGGCGCTACCAGCGGACTTCCTTGGGACGGAAGAGGCGGCAGGTTCACTCAGGGAGCTTCTGCCCGGGGCTGGACCCTTCCGATCCACGTTGGCTTTTTCTTTGTCAGCTGAATCAGGGGTCAGAAGATGTACGGAGACTGAACGGCCGACACAGAAGGTGCAGAAAGAAAAACACAAGCTCAAAAAGCCAGTGACAAAAGAGAGAGTGGGACTGTGGGAGAGGGACAGGATGAGTAGGAACGCTGGGGAGCTCTGCAGAGAGAGGAGGGTTAGTTGGGTGTAGCACTACACCGACTACCGCGCACGTTCTGGCGCTTCGTTTCATTTCATTGCCTAGTTCTCAAACCACACTGGAGGAAAGAAAAATCAACCAACAAATAGTTTGATTTGGGACATGCAGACATGCTTTTGGGGTGATTAGTAGGAATGTGACCAGCCTACAGATACAAGAAGGGTGAGGTGGGAACTGAATCACTACCTTCAGCCTCCGATTTGGGTTTGACCTCAGCTGCAACAGGAGAGAAGGGCAGGACAATGTTCTCATGTCACAGACAGGCAACTTTCTCTTGGTAAAAATGCACGTGTGTCTTTCTAACGTAAGCAAAACAAATCAGGATTTCATGTTGCATTCAGAAACTTCAGGGCCCGTATACACCACTCCTAAGCCTGAGCCTAGTTCGCTCCAGGTGTCATTCCAGATTCCTTGAGTGGGAAGCTTTTTCTTAGACGTTTACCTTGTTAAGATTAAAGTTATTGACAAAGCAGGGAGGAAGCGTCCCAGCTAATCCAATAAACTCCACGATATCGCGCTGCACTGCAGCTTTTCGCACTCATCGCACTGATTTCCTGGTTAAAAGGCTCCCGAGGTTCCCACTCCGGCTTTCTCCTTCCTTTTTCCCTCCATTTTGATGTTTTTTGGTCATTCTGCTAAAGTGTTTTTCACAAGTTGCCCAGCAGGTTTTTAGCTGCGTCCACCGTTAACGTCACAGATTACCAACTAAACCTACCATCTGAAGTGTGAAGCAACTCTGATCTGATGCAGGAGGAACGTTTTGAAGCCGTGTAACATTCTAATTCTGCAGAGTTTCATCATCATGACATGAAATTCTTTGACTGAAGACCCATTTTAATAGTCTAAGGTCTATAAATGGGTCATTTCTCTGTCCTTTCATGGCCATTCGCAGCTTCTCCAAGACGGCGCCAGCGCGAGCATCAGGACCCGTCTAAAGCTAGAATTCCTTCTCGTGACTTTCAGGCTAAGATTGGAGCTCTGAGAATCTCTGAATACGGGCCCAGGGGTTTTTAGCAGATAGAATGGAAATCCAGATAAAAATAGACATTAACGGGGACCTACTGCTGCCTGCTATCCAGCTGGGGATGCCTGGAAACACTCCTCTGGGCTTGGCTTTGCTTGATTCTTCTTTCTTGTTCTGAAAAGTCCAAGCGAGCAGCCGGTAAGAACAACGTTAGCAAAACGCTCCAAGACGTGAGTGTTTGGAGCGAGATTAAACTTTTCATCATCCAAACAAACTGAAAGCAAATTTTGTTGAACATATTGCATTTATAATGCGCTTCATTATATTTTATGCTTTAGTTTAAGCTCAACTGTAGAAATACTGTGGCCAAGCAGAAATGGAAGGCATCTTCTCCTGAAGCACCTGTCGTACCTTCACCAGTTGTCTCCTGAAGAAACCCCCTCTGGACTTCTTACTGTCGACTGCCCTGGTCTTTACCCCCAGATGCTTCATGTAGAAGGCCACAGCTGAGAAGATGGACTGGCTACAAGAGAAGTTAACATCTTCAGAAGGAAAGGAGAAGCTCCAGAAGCAAGAGAGAAACCAAAGAAATGGAGAAGCTAAGGCAGAAACGGGGAAGGAAGAGCAAATTTCTCAGATCACAGTTTTGCACGAGATAAAAAAAATATAATATATATAAGGAAGCACGACAGGACATTCCTGCGCTTTAACGTGTAAAACGTGGGAACAAGAGTGGACAATCTTCAGTAGATGAAAATAGAGATTTTAAAAAAGCCAAAGCATTTAAAAGCATGTCGAAGGACGCTCAGCTGCATCTGCATGAGAACACACATGAAGACACGGCTGGAAGAACACTCACCATTTTTCCTCATCCGAGACGATTGTGGGTCTGAAAAAGAGGAGACAAGTGTCCTTACGAGGAGACGAGCAAGATCCCTCCCCGGCAGCATCGGCTAACTTACGTCTTCTGTTTAAGTAGCATTTTTAGCTTCTCTGGTTCTACTGATATTCAAATATGTTACGACTGGTTGCTGATCCCTGTGATATCGGGCTCACAGCAGAGGCGATGGAACATCGGAAGATTGGGGGGGGGGGGGGGGGGGGGTTAGGGTTTGGGTTTGGGTTTGGGTTTGGGTTAGGGTTAGGGTTAGGGTTTGGGTTTGGGTTTGGGTTTGGGTTTGGGTTAGGGTTAGGGTTTGGGGTTTGGGGTTTGGGTTTGGGTTTGGTTAAAAACCAAAAGGGTCATTGAAAGCTAAAGTTCTCCACACTATTTAGAAGTCAACGTTGAAAACAAGCAGAGGTTTATCTGGGCTGCTCTGCTCGGCGGTGAATGTCCAAAAATGCTCCTGCAAAGCAGAAACGTCTATTTAAACGTGTTCGGTCTGATGCAACCGGCAGGCGAGACTTTAGGAACCGAGCTCTGGTGTTCCTGGCAGACACAAGAGTGGGAGAAGTTCCTCTGGGGCTTCCCTCAACAAACAATCAGTGCTTCAGCCTCAACGTCCTCCTTAGCCTGACCAATAATGGGAGAGCTCGGTCCCGCTGTCCTGGGGGGTGGAGGGGAGCGCTCGTGCCCCTTCTGTGGGGGCAGATAAGCCCAAACCTCCGAGTGCTGCTCTGCTCCCTTCTGTTATGATGAAGACTCCATGAAGAACACGTCTCTCGGACCAACTCATCTCTGGATGAGGAGAACGCCGAGGATAGCCACGGGGTCAAGAACAGATGAGCCTCTGATTCCTTTCTTTAACAATGTCCAGGACAGAAACTACGGGGACATCAGGCACTCGTGCACAGACTCGCTGCCTCTTTACACAAGTCGCCCAGTGGAGCTCGCAGCACCCATCACCGTGGGGAGTGAGCAGCTCAGGATTAAAGCAGCAACTTTCTCCTCACTGGCCACACATTCATCACTACCACATATCAGCTATGGGCCTCTCTAACAAACCCAAATGATTCGGTTCCGAGAAACAGTGGAAGACAGAAGACTGACTGTGTCTCAGACATCTTGTCCAGCAGGTTCTCAGCCACAGACTTCTCCTTCATCTCCATTGGGACGCGGTCAGTGGGATAGTGGTTCTCCACGTCGACGAGCTCAGCCTCGTTGGGGGTCATTCCCATCATCCTCTTCTGCCTGCGCACCACAAAGCAGCCAGACTTTTGTGAGCCGAGCGTTAAAAACTATCACGGATGCACAAATGTTGTGCATGAAATGAACACAACACCTCTGACTTCTGTCTGATGTTTAAACATACGGTCATGCAAAACCTGGCCTGACTCTTCAGATCAGGTGACTTACAAGAGATAACGCATCTACATAAGCAGAAGGAATTACTGGAGAAAATTCAATAAGAGCAATTAAATGACAGACTCCAGGGAAGTCCCACTCCAAACACCTCTCCTATATTTTTGATAAAGATTTCTGTCAAAATTCAACGTTCCGAATGAAGCGTTCTCACCGGAAATCCTCCAGCTGTTTGGCCACCTCTACAGTCTGCAAGGCCTGAACCTCCTCAGCGTAGCGCCGCTGCGTCTCATCAGAGAGCTGATCGGGGCGGGTTCGGTCTGGTGAGGGGCGCCAAGAGAGGACGAGCATACACAAGGTTTGCTCAGCTCATCAAATCAACTGTGTTGGCACTTTGCATAAATACATGACATAAAAGTATCTTACCCAGTTCATAGGTGACGGAAGACGGTGCCGTAACTCTGAGAACCTGTTATGAGGAGCAGATGGGTCACATGAGTAATCTCTCTAATGTCGCTAACTTCCATTAGTTAATTCCTTTAGGGATTTAAAGATGCGCAGTGGCGAGACTTGGCCACAAGGGGTCAGTACAGCATTACAAACAACAATATGAGAAGTCCCAGGGGGGCGGGGGGGGGGTGCAGCCCAAAAGATGAGCAGTGAAATAACCACATTAAAAAATGGGGGGAGGAGGATCCCCCCTGCAGCACGTTCCCAGGGTCCAGACAGGAAGCAGCGGTCAAACGGAAAGACAGAAAGACAAAGCAGTGAAGGAATTCTGTGGAGGAAATACAGCAGAGGACAGGTACGCAGAGGACAGGTACGCAGAGGACAGGTATGCAGAGGACAGGTATGCAGAGGACAGGTACGCAGAGGACAGGTGTGCAGAGGACAGGCGTGCAGAGGACAGGCGTGCAGAGGACAGGCGTGCAGAGGACAGGTACGCAGAGGACAGGTACGCAGAGGACAGGCGTGCAGAGGACAGGCGTGCAGAGGACAGGCGTGCAGAGGACAGGCGTGCAGAGGACAGGTACGCAGAGGACAGGCGTGCAGAGGACAGGCGTGCAGAGGACAGGCGTGCAGAGGACAGGTGTGCAGAGGACAGGTGTGCAGAGGACAGGCGTGCAGAGGACAGGCGTGCAGAGGACAGGCGTGCAGAGGACAGGCACGCAGAGGACAGGCACGCAGAGGACAGGGGACTAGAAATGTGCCGAGCTACTTACTGCTCCCTTGTCCAGGAAAGTGTTGCAGAACTCCACAAAATGCTTCTTGGTCTCTTTGGGATTGAGATTCCTGAACAGGTCAGCGTGGAGGTAACACAGCTGGAAAGAGACAGACGATCAGGACACAGACGTCCAGAGGATCAGGACACAGACGTCCAGACGATCAGGACACAGACGTCCAGACGATCAGGACACAGACGTCCAGAGGGTCAGGACACAGACGTCCAGACGATCAGGACACAGACGTCCAGAGGGTCAGGACACAGACGTCCAGAGGGTCAGGACACAGATGTCCAGAGGGTCAGGACACAGACGTCCAGACGGTCAGGACACAGACGTCCAGACGATCAGGACACAGACGTCCAGAGGGTCAGGACACAGACGTCCAGACGATCAGGACACAGACGTCCAGAGGGTCAGGACACAGATGTCCAGAGGATCAGGACACAGACGTCCAGAGGGTCAGGACACAGACGTCCAGACGATCAGGACACAGACGTCCAGAGGGTCAGGACACAGACGTCCAGAGGATCAGGACACAGACGTCCAGACGATCAGGACACAGACGTCCAGAGGGTCAGGACACAGACGTCCAGAGGATCAGGACACAGACGTCCAGAGGATCAGGACACAGACGTCCAGACGATCAGGACACAGACGTCCCACAACAGGAAATGCAACATCTGCACCATCACACGAGTCACGTTGTGATCTGGGTTCTAAAGGAGACACTAAAGAACCGCTGGGACAGTCGGTAAAATCCCAGATGAGGTTGAAGCAAAAGTCGCTGGAGGTGCCCCACAGGTGTAGCTACAGGTGTAGCTACAGGTGCCCCACAGGTGTAGCTACAGGTGTAGCTACAGGTGCCCCACAGGTGTAGCTACAGGTGTATCCACAGGTGTAGCTACAGGTGTATCCACAGGTGCCCCACAGGTGTAGCTACAGGTGCCCCACAGGTGTAGCTACAGGTGTATCCACAGGTGTATCCACAGGTGTAGCTACA
>NC_042291.1:16748283-16775783 GCF_901000725.2 Takifugu rubripes | reverse complement strand
GATGAGGGAGAGAAGAGACGGACGGCCATCATGGAAAGATGCCTGATTCACCACCATAAATCAGTGGAAATTAGCGTTGAAGAAAGTATTTGTAATAATCGTTACAAACAGCCGAAGATAACAGGAAACACTCAGAAAGGTGATTTGCAGGTGACGTCACGGCTGCAGATGGAGGCAGGAAGTGAATTTCCTGTAGGAAAGAGCTGAGATGCTGCAGTTTTTGAGAAAAAAAAACACTAAATCTACCTTTGCATCCCAAAAACAGTCACTCACAAAGGGCGGGAATTGGAAAAACTCCAAATCAGGAGGAGCAGAGATTCCCGGATACGTAATAAACACTATATAAAAGTCCTCACAAAGATGGCTAAAACTGCGGCTATCAGTGGAAACTCACCTACCTGGAACTCCCCCCTCTTTTAACATGACAATAGGTAGAAACAAAGAACTTTTCTCCAACGTGCACGGAGCACGTGCGCTATGATTCGCAGCTGCTACGGCTCAGCCAGCGTTTGGGAATAGACGCTTTCAGCCATTTTCACTCACCTACTTTTCCTAATTCCTAATCAGAATTTCGCACCGCATCGTCACAAACGGCCTCTTAATGAAAAAGACACTTCCGACCACGTGCACGGTATTTGGACATGTGGATGAGGTCATACTGTTGGCGACGATGACCTCAGAGACAAACAGGTCGGCATTAGCGAGTTCTTCAGTGCTTCTGCATTTGTGATCAGAGAAGAGGAAATGGTCAAGCCAGGAAACACTTCCTGTTCTGATAGAACTCCCTCCTTTCTATAGGCACCTGGTGCGCCAGCCATTGTATAAGCTGGTTTACGTCTCTTCTTGTATGGCCACAATGGGCCGTGTCCTGTGCTCTATACGCTATGAGCACAGCGGTAAAAAATAGCCCAGCACGTAATGGCGAAAGTCTGCTGTGTTTGTTCTGGCGTTTATCTGCGTCTCCTATCAGGCCACAGCGTCATTAGTGATGCAGAACGGGGCTTTAGCGTGCCTCCATTGGCTGCTTTAGCAAAGAAGAGGAGGAACACTGGAGGGGTAGAAGGTGGCAAATGGAGAATCACACAGAAAGGAAGTGGGTGTAATTTCCTGAGGAAGCTATTAGAGTCATTTTTGTGCAGTCTGTTTAAAATAAAAAGAAAAGAGAAAAGGAGGGAAAGCAAAGCAGAGCGATGACCAGCATGAGAATTCGAGGACTTTAAACGAGACTAAGCTGCATCAAAGAATCTTTCTGTCCTACTGAACTCCGTGTTCATGGACTAAAGAGGAAGAACTAAAGAGGATGTTACTGCACAGCATGAGTAAACCCTAAGATGAGCAAATGAGGAAGTGGCGGCTCAAGAGAAAGAGTGCGATTGTGAGAGGTGGCCTCAAGCTGCAAGGCAGATGTTACAAACATCAGTATTGTGACAGGACTTTATAAAGAACCTGACCCTCCAAACCCAGGAGAAGCTGCATTTATTAAATGCACGAGACGGGTTCCCATGAAGCAGCCCACATACACCTGAGGGGGGAAGTGGGGGCCTGTAAAGGCAGAGGAACCAGCTGCAGCAGGAAATGAAGAAGCAGCCAGTAATGGTGGCGTGGAAAAGAGAAGCCTGAGAAGAACAGAAGCTGGACCTGGGCAACACCTGAAAGCTTACAATGCTCAGGTGTGGCTACGAGCCTGTGAAATGAGTCTGTGGAGCTGGAGCGCTGAGCCTGGTGGGCCTGTTCACTACTGCTGAGAGCTCAGCTCAGACACGTGCACGATGTCCAAGAACTATTGTTTGATTGGTCAGAAACGAGTGGCGGATGTGGAAGAGCTGAACATTTGAACAAAGTCCTGTAGAGACAGGAAAGACGTGACAAGAGGAGGCTCGGATGTGCAGAGAACATCAGACCTGCTTCACTGGGAGGAGTTGAGCCCCTCACCGAGGTCCTCAGGAGGTACGAAGTATCGCGACCAACCTGGAGTAAACAGAAAAAACACGCTTCTTGCAGAGCATGGAGCAACCTTATCTCTCTATATCCAACCTTTATATCCTCTTTGGACATATGGTGCAGTGGCACCAGCCCAGCTAGCATGTGTGAGCAGCATGTGTGAGCAGCATGTGTGAGCAGCATGTGTGAGCAGCATGTGTGAGCAGCATGTGTGAGCATGACCCAGTCGGCTGTGGGACATTTTTGGACAATTGCTCAGTTGGAAATAATGAATTTGTTCTCCATTTTGCACCATAATCAGGTCTTTTTGATGACATTACTGCGATAGAAATGAGCTGTTACATGCTGGTAAATGAACACTAACTGGTTTCCAACACACAGTTCTTCTTGCTCTGCCCGGTACAGACGTGACGTGAACCATTTCCACTCTCCTTTAAGTCAGCTGTCCGTCCAGTCAACCTACTTCATGTCCCACATTATAACAAACATCGGCGACAGCTCGATATCAAATGTGTGTATTGATTAACCGCGTCACGGGGAGCTAGTTTGGGAAGAGGCCGTTGTTCACAGTTCACACAGGAACCGTGAGGAGATGTGTGTTCAGAGAAGGTGAAAACAGCCTGTGGGTTATCAAAGGCTGCTGGTCCCAACAGAGGGGGCAACGTTGGACCCCCCGTGGCTCTGCTGACAGGCAGCAAACAACAGAGGACAGGACCCTGAGACACTGCTGATAGCAGCAATGTCTGCACAAGGGGACTGAGGTCTGTGCACAGGTGAGAGGCAGCGGCTCATCTGGGGTCAGACCGCCCCTCTTCCTGGATGGTTAATTTTCCGTTCTCCGTCTTAAGCCTCCCTTTCTCGTCTCCGCCAGGTTAAAATCAAGCAGTGGCCTGTGCGAGTGCCCGGAGACAGCCAGGGCATTCATGGTCGGCAGACAAGGGCCAATTATGTAATTTAACGAACATTACGTAGTGGCTAAAATAAGATTATGACCCAGATTGCAAATAAAACACAGACAGGTCCTTTCATTGCTCCGCTGGATCCCACGTGAGATTCTGTTCACTGTTTTCAGCTCAGCAAATGTGTTTGCTTTGTAATTTCCCATGTTTTTAGGGTCAGCCCGACCCCCCTCCTGACTACAGTCCGCCTCTTTCTGCTGAACCTTTGTGCTATTTTGTCATTGCATGACATCATGAAGCTCAACTGATAAACAATGAACTTCATGTAACGAGTTTCACCTGAAACTCGGAACAACACCGAGCCACACGTATCCAAACGTGGCCTCCTGGTTCCCCTCCCCTGCTTCTGAAAGTACCGCCCCTCCCCAAACATCTCATGACCCCTGTCCCAACACAGAGGTCGCACGCCTCATGGAAACAGTTGATAGGCCGGGGGCCAATCGAACGCCATGGATCGGCATTTCACAGTGAACCTTTAGTCTGGACTAACTGCTTCCGTGTGTGTGTGTGTGTGTGTGTGTGTGTGTGTGTGTGTGTGTGTTGGAAACAGATGGAGCAGTAATGACTGGGGCCAAACCCAGAAGCCTCGGAAACAGAAACGTTTCCAGGTCCGTTCGTCTGTCGTGAGGCGTGATGACGTGAGGCCAGATCACGAGTCGTTTCCCAACAGTGAGACGTACTCGACGTCTTCAGAAGGACCCCCCCCCCCCCCCCCCCCCAACGCCATTAGAGCCCAATCATCATTCTTTCCTCCCTCCTCCTTCAAGTGTTGCTACCGATACTTTTTACAGTAAAATAGAAACTACAAAATGAGCAAATCCTCTTTGCTGTTAGTGATTCTAGAAAATATGTTCAACATTTCTGGGCGCCGAGATGCTGTCAGCCAAACGGAGCCTAAGGCTCAACAGGAGGCCTGGTTTCTTCTCGTCCTTCCTCATCAAAAGCTGCTTTTGTTATCAACGGCAACCACTTGAGGACGTGTTTGAGCTTTGTTGTGATTCCATTCTCACACAGTAAGACGATATTTAAATATATTTAGAACTAATGACATCATTGAAAAAAGCCCTTCAATGGATTATGCTCACATTAATGCCTTATATCACCAGACACAGCCACTCAACCACATTGAAACGTTGGATTTTAGCATCTGTTACAATGTTCATCCAACCTAGAAGAGGTGGTCCTGCATTTGGATTCAGTGTGACACAATACTTAATAATGCATCTATAGTGTTATTACAATGTAACAAAAGCAGGTTCCGTGTGTGTGGGCTACAGTCTGCACACACTCAGGCAGACAGGAGGAGCTTTCAGCCCAGCAAACTCTCCATCCTTCACTCCTCAAGAGTAAACACCATCTATGGAGCGCGACCTTGCTTTTTCCAGCCGAGCCGTCATGAAAGAGCTCTTTCTCCACTTCCTGCCCTCCTCACACTCCGACACAGATCCAGGCAACTTTTTCCATTTTCTGCCTTTTTTCCAAGTTTGGCACAAGTTGCTCCAGACCCGGTGGATGGTGTGAGAGCATGCTAGCAGCGGAGGGGCGGAGGGCTTGTTAAACTGCCGTAGGTGGTTACAGTCTGGACACACTCTTCACGTGTCACACACACACACACACACACACACACACACACACACACACACACACACACACACACACACACACACACGAGTTCAGCAGCTCAACATTTCCTGATACTTGAGAGCACCAGAAACAAAGTGAAGCTAAAAACATTAATCAACGTTGGCTCCAGGCAGGTCCAGAACAAATCTGCGTGGATTAATGTGTGGAAAGTGCAACAACAATGTTGGGCTGAGCCTGAAGGCTGAGAAATGGGCCCCATCATTAATCTGCAGCTCTGAACGAAGCATTCAGGATGTCAGAGGAAGAACCAATGTGCCAAAATAATTGTTGAGTGTTCACTTCTTTAACACATCACAGCGCTCAATAAAGCAAATTACAATTTAACTAACTTAGAAAACTGCAAATAGAGAAATGTTCGTGGTCTAAAATCCCACCAGTGAAACAGAATCTCTTCACAGTACTGGTATTCATGGCGATATAAACTTCATTTAAACAGTGTTCCTGGATGGTTTCTATGCTCACTTGGCAGGGCTGAATTGACAAAAATCAAAACCAAATATATCATGGAATCTTGAGAAGCACGAGAAGCACGAGTCGGCCCATCGAGGGCCACATTTGTGTCATTTAAGGCGTCTCCTGGACACACACACTGTTCTAATCAGCATCTTCCACAGTGAATTCAGCCTCTTCCACAGTGAATTCAGCATCTTCCACAGTGAATTCAGCCTCTTCCACAGTGAATTCAGCCTCTTCCACAGTGAATTCAGCATCTTTAACAGTGAATTCAGCCTCTTCCACAGTGAAATCAGCCTCTTTAACAGTGAATTCAGCCTCTTCCACAGTGAATTCAGCCTCTTCCACAGTGAAATCAGCCTCTTCCACAGTGAAATCAGCCTCTTCCACAGTGAATTCAGCATCTTTAACAGTGAATTCAGCATCTTTAACAGTGAATTCAGCCTCTTCCACAGTGAAATCAGCCTCTTCCACAGTGAAATCAGCATCTTTAACAGTGAATTCAGCCTCTTCCACAGTGAAATCAGCCTCTTCCACAGTGAATTCAGCATCTTTAACAGTGAATTCAGCCTCTTCCACAGTGAAATCAGCCTCTTCCACAGTGAAATCAGCCTCTTCCACAGTGAATTCAGCATCTTTAACAGTGAATTCATCCAGCTCGCCTTATTGTCTACACGCTTGCACACGTGTTTGGTGGTAAAAAGAATAAATGGAAAATAATCTGGTGTGTTCAGGGTCAACAAAACATAGCGGTCGTTAGCTCGTAATGCCAGCCTCTGCCATCAGAATACGAACAACACTGATTATGGGATGTCGTGCTAAAGTCCTTTGAGAGGTTAGCTTGATACACAGAGAAGCTTTGTGGCCACGCAGACAGCTAAACAAATGCACGTCACCAAGGACGTGCGCGGTACCATCATGTGTCCACTCACACATGCACGCCACCACTTCACCACCTCTGTGCTCCGCCTCCTTCTCTGCTGTGTGTGTCGCTCTAATACCTGGGCTTCGTTTGAAGTCCCGGCCCAACGACGGTAGATTATTAGGCTGTAAAACTGCTTCAGGTCCAGAAGACATCCCCTCACTGTTCTACAGAACCTGCTAGAGTCGGCCTGTCTGTTACCACCTGACCTGTTAATCTCTGGACCCACTCCGAGATGTCGGTTATGGGTGAGTTTAGGAACGAGTGTGACAATAGAAACTAGGAGAGAGAGAGAGAGAGAGCGGCACAGAGACGATATCCAACATTCCTTTAAAGGAAGAGAAGGTAGAATTTAGGCTCCAGACAAGTCTGCACTCGTAAATGTAGAGGGGGGGGGGGGGGAGAGGGGAGAGGAGAGGAGAGGAGAGGAGAGGAGAGGAGAGGAGAGGAGAGGGAGGGGAGGAGAGGAGAGGGGAGGAGAGGGAGGGGAGGAGAGGGAGGAGAGGAGAGGGAGGAGAGGAGAGGAGAGGGAGGAGAGGAGAGGGAGGAGAGGAGAGGGAGGAGAGGAGAGGAAGGGGAGGAGAGGAGGAGAGGAGAGGGAGGAGAGGAGAGGAGAGGAAGGGGAGGAGAGGGAGGAGAGGAGAGGGAGGAGAGGAGAGGAGAGGGAGGAGAGGAGAGGGAGGAGAGGAGAGGAGAGGAAGGGGAGGAGAGGGAGGAGAGGAGAGGGAGGAGAGGAGAGGAGAGGGAGGAGAGGAGAGGGAGGAGAGGAGAGGAGAGGAGAGGGAGGAGAGGACAAGTGCGCTGCTCCTCCTGTCTAGCGGAGCGTGACAGGAAGTGGCCATGCTTCACATGGGGCCTCCAGGGTGCAGCGGGGAAACACTGCAGACTTTGCAACCACCAGCTGCAAACACACCAGCACCCCCCCCCCCACACACACACACACACACACCTCATTATTAAGTGCATTTAAGTGTGAGAGCCAAAGTCAAAGAAACTAACTGCTAGATTGTTCAAACACTATATTTCTTGGAAGTGGGAGTTATTTAGAAAGGGGAGGAGCCAACGGTCATTCAACCGATGGCAACGCACAGTTATGAAGCACCGACCAGGACGCACAGACACTGTCCCAGAATCATCAGGGATAATCAATTACATCCAGACTAATTACTGAGGAGCGTCTGCACCCAGACCTCCACCCACTCCCCAGTGAGGGGGGCTGGGGGGCTCAGAGCCGCTTCCATGCTGTCCACCATGAGACGGGAACACAGATTTCACACATAGAAGAAGAAAACGATCCAGAAGGGACCCGGACATGAACGGACCGGGCGGAACCTGGAGTGAGCCGCGGACCCGCGTTCCTGTCTACTGTCACAGGAGGGAATCAAAGCAGAATGTTCACAAGACTCACGCACGCACGCACGCACGGCCAAACTCCGCTAACTTACCTGGAGCTCTCCTCTGCTCAGAACGTCTACAACTCCTCCTCGAACTCGGTTCGGTTCTCATTCTGGGTCTCAACCATCGGCCCGTTGCCCAGAATGTTAAAGAATTCGTATCAGAATCCCAACGGGACAAAGTTCGGAGCTCAGGAGCGCAGCATTCCTGCATGCGGCCCAACGCGTCTGCAGCTCGGGGGGGGTGGGGGGGGTGGGGGGCCGTTGTCTCGCTAAAACGGCTCCAAAAGCCGCCGCGGCCGGACACAAAACTCTCCGAACACTCGGGAACGTTTGCGGGAGCCCCGCAGAGGGTTACAGCACCGTACTCACCCGTTCGTGCAGAGGAAAAGAGCCCAAACGCGGGACGCTTCGCTGCGGGAAAGTTGCTGGTGCGTCAGTGAGAGAAAAACATTGTACGCGGAAGTGCGCGTGAAAAAAAGGAAAAAGGAGCTGCGGCGGCGCGCGCGGCGCTCCGAGGGGCAAACGCACCACGTTGCGAGTGAAAGACAAAGGTCAACCTTCCCCTCGTTCCCTGACCCGTAAGACCGGAACCGGGACCGGGACCGGCGGCGTCAGAGCCACGTTTGTCCGCCCCGTGTTACAAACGCAGGCGTCCCCGCGTGCGCGCGCTGCTCGGGGAGCCTGCAGGGACGGTGCTTCTGGCTCCGAGTCTGGGGAGCACCGCCTGCATGAAGCTTCCCCCACCGGGCTGAAGCTTCCCCCCACCGGGCTGAAGCTTCCCCCACCGGGCTGCAGCTTCCCCCCACCGGGCTGAAGTTTCCCCCCACCGGGCTGAAGCTTCCCTCCCCGGGCTGCAGCTTCCCCCACCGGGCTGCAGCTTCCCCCACCGGGCTGAAGTTTCCCTCCCCCGGGCTGCAGCTTCCCCCCACCGGGCTGCAGCTTCCCCCCACCGGGCTGAAGTTTCCCTCCCCCCGGGCTGCAGCTTCCCCCACCGGGCTGAAGTTTCCCTCCCCCGGGCTGCAGCTTCCCCCCACCGGGCTGAAGCTTCCCCCCACCGGGCTGAAGCTTCCCTCCCCCGGGCTGCAGCTTCCCCCCACCGGGCTGCAGCTTCCCCCCACCGGGCTGAAGCTTCCCCCACCGGGCTGCAGCTTCCCCCCCACCGGGCTGAAGCTTTCCCCCACCGGGCTGCAGCTTCCCCCACCGGGCTGCAGCTTCCCCCCACCGGGCTGAAGTTTCCCCCCACCGGGCTGCAGCTTCCCCCCACCGGGCTGCAGCTTCCCCCCACCGGGCTGCAGCTTCGGTTTTTTAC
This sequence comes from Takifugu rubripes, assembly GCF_901000725.2. Classification (NCBI taxonomy): domain Eukaryota; kingdom Metazoa; phylum Chordata; class Actinopteri; order Tetraodontiformes; family Tetraodontidae; genus Takifugu; species Takifugu rubripes. Next base: position 16,767,158 of record NC_042291.1, on the reverse strand, counting down.
AACTTCCAGGGGCCGAAACTCCGTTTGGACTCTTGTCCTCGTTGATGTGAAACGCTTCACCGGTGCAAATCCGAGCGAAAGAAGCAGCACCAAGTGTATTTAGTCTGTTTGCAGAGTTCAAATCAGTAACTTTTCCTCCCAATAACTAGAGGCTAACCTTTGAGCGCCACCGTGTGGACACGCATAAACACGACCGGTTCCGCTGGCATTTTATTATTATTATCATTATTATTATTATTGTTATTGATTGTTGTTGCTGTACAAAAGTCAATAGTTCCAAAAGATGATCAGTATGACTGAAAATCTATTTTATTTATGATAAAATACAAATTGTAATAGAATGAAATCTATATTTTTATTTGATAGTAATTATATTTGCTTGGATGAAAGTAGTGGTTTTCTTTTAAGAATATTTTCTTTTCAGAAGAGATTAGAAACTACTCAAACACCAAAAATCCAGATTTTGACGGATACTAAAATGCATCCCAAAATACTTCGTTTCTCTCCATTTCTGCCTAATTAATCCAGTTCTTAAAACACACACAGACAATAATAAGTGCACTATCCAGAATAGTGTTTATTGCTTTAAAGATATTAATCTTCTTCTTCTTTTTTCCCAGCACTTTGCATTGTTTCTTTTTACAGTAAAACAAAGAGAAAACCACCAAATTCTCTGGATGTGCACGAGCACAGAGGCTACACAGAAATGAAACAGCATTTACAGCTTTTACTCGACTCCATGTGGAGGCGGACTCTTCTCAATAGCAACTCAACAAACAAAGCTTTACATGAACTTTACAATATAGCTGCACCACGTGGTGTCAGGCGAGACTGATGGCAGCCGCGTTGGTTCATCACATCGGGAACAGACGGGATGGCTTCGCTTTGGCCGAGAAAAAGAAATTTAAAAACACATTTGAGAGAAGGGTTTCAAAAAGAAACGGTGAATCCTGGTATTATTCACATCAGACTAATTACAGACCCACCAGGTGAATACTAAATATAAAAATAATTCTACCAGTATGTTTTTTTAAGGGTTTATGCATTGGACATTTTGCAAAAATGACCAAAGGGCACAATTAATTGGGTTTAAGAAAATCAGACAATTCCCAGTGTGAACTCTGCCGCCTCGCTGTCGTAGAAACACAACAACATCTTCAGAGTGCAGATTCGCCGTTAAAATATTAAACTTTCATACACCGACAAGTTATAATTTCTCCAATCTGTTTAAATACTGAATTAAATCACACCAAATACAGCTAAATCTCAATATAGTGTATAATAATTGAATGTAATGTACACCATAATAAAACATATACACTGAAATATTGATACAAAGTTTTCGATGGGTCCAGCTCCATCTGCTCTCTTTTCCTTTCCTTTTAGAAAATTGTGCAGGAAAACACTTGACTCACAGGACCAAATAAATACTCACATACTACCACAATTAACATCTATGAAAATGCAGGTTTTTAACCAACAAGAAAATATAAAATATATAGTTAAAATAAGTGCAACAGAAAATCTCTCCGTTCACAGTTGAGCTGCGCTGATTCTGAGCGCTGCCATCAACCGAGCAGCCACTAGGTGGCGGTAGGTGACCAGTCTTCGCTTGTTTTTTAATATAGAAAAGCTTATAAAACCAAACTATAGAGTCACAGGACATCGGACTATGGCTGCTAAAGATAGTGGGATGTTGTTGTTGTTGTTGATATTTGTATTTCATCACCTGAAAAACAGAAAGTGTCATTACAAGACGGAGGAAATGCTAATTAAGAGCTGTGTCTCCTCAAAAACGTTGATATTTTGGAAAGTCGAGACATAAAGGCTGTAGGTTCGTTAAAAAGGTACACAGTAAGGAGCAGTAGTGAAGTAGTTCACTTGGTAAACGTGCCAATTAGAGTGTGACTGGATGTTAAAAACCAGAAAAGTGTCTCTGAGTATGAAAGGAGAGAAAAAGAGAGTGAGCAGAGGGCAGAGTGGCGGCGGCTGCTTTAGCTGTGCAGCATCTTCAGAGTCTCTGTCTCTCTGTGTCTGTCGTGCAGAGCCGTGGAAGGGGAGAGTGATGGGGGCAGGGTTGGAGGTGGGGGGCTGATGGGCAGCAGGGTCTTCAGGGGGTGTGGGGATGAGGGGGGGGGCAGAGATGTAATGGGTGGAAGTATACTTCCCTTTTTCCCATCCAACATGAGCTGGGACTGGTTGGCCAGGCTGGAGCCCTTCACCAGGCTGTACTCGTGCTCATTTTCATTGTCCGAACTGCAGTCGCTAAGATCCGTGATTTCCAGGTCTGAGTCCAACTCCGGGTCCTGCTTGACCTCTCCTCTCCTTTCTGTGGGGCTCTGCGGGCCTGCCCCCGTCCCGGGTCCCAGGCTGACTGCCCCAATTCCTAGACTGAGTCCTGTACCTGGAGGACTGACCTGCACCCTGTCCCCCAACGCTGCCCCGATGTCTGTCCGACCCATTGACAGGCTACCCGGGTACGTGGGCAGGGACAGTCTGATCGGCTGCCCCCCCGCTGTGCCGTTTGCTCCTCCTGTTTGCCCCACTGTGCCCCTCTCCCCTGCACCTGTCTCCCCTGGAGGAAGCACGGAGGAGAAGGGGTGCGGCAGTTGGGAAAGACTGCTTTGCAAAGGGTTGGGGTAGAACTGGGAGGGATAGAGAGAGCCAGGGGGCAGTTTGGGGCAGTTATTGAGAGAGAAGGCCCCTGGGAGGTAAGGATTGAAACCCCAGGGATAGTCAAAGGGTGGGTTACGTGGGTACGGGCCCAGCAGGGACGGCGGTTTGGAGTAACACGGGGCGCCTAGAAGAGAGAAAATCCAAGTAGGGTTAGTTGTGTCGAGGGCCAAAAGTCTCCTGAAATACAGCAGCTGGGACGCTCATTAGCAGCTGGGACGCTCATTAGCAGCTGGGACGCTCATTAGCAGCTGGGACGCTCATTACAACAGAGTCAGCGACGTAACGACAGGCGGCGAGCTTGGAACGATAGCTTTGGATGCTAGGCTGTGGAATAAACACACAGATTTGCCACTTCGCTGAAGACCAACGCTAACTGAAACCTTTGGACCAAAGTGATCCAGAATGCAGCGGAGGGTCAGGGTTAGGGTCAGGGTCAGGGTCAGGGTTAGGGTCAGGGTCAGGGTCAGGGTCAGGGTTAGGGTTAGGGTCAGGGTCAGGGTCAGGGTTAGGGTCAGGGTTAGGATTAGGGTCAGGGTCAGGGTTAGGATTAGGGTCAGGGTCAGGGTTAGGATCAGGGTCAGGGTTAGGGTTAGGGTCAGGGTCAGGGTCAGCTGAAACTGACTTCCCTTCCCTCCTCTAATGGTCAGATCATGATTCGCTCCACCAACAGGCTGAATTCAGTTCCTTGTAGCCGACGCTTGGTGGCAGGGAAGGAGGTAACTCTGAGGTGATGCTGAAATCCAATTTTAATGAACTAACAAAAGCATTGCCTCTAAACCTACTGTACTTCCTTCCAACTGACAACTCAAAGCTTCTCCCTCTCTGCTCGCAGTCTCTCCCTCCTGCTCTGTTATTTACTATGCAGGGCTAATTTGACAGCGTTGAAGTCTGTGTGTGCTGGGCCAGAAGTAGCTGGCAGACACATGAATATTGAATCAGTCAGGCAGGCCTCACTTGCTTATGAAAACACAGTAATGGGCGCCCACAGGCCACAAACTGGAGCCTGCACCCTCAATTAGGGCCTTCCTGCCTGGGAAGGGATTAGGACAGCTGGGACACAGGGGAGGGGGAGAGGGGGAGAAGGGGAGGGTGTAGGACCTGAGGACAGCCGTGTGATCAGGGGTGAACATGTGTGTATGTCTGTTTACACGCTGCCGTTTTAAGGCTGCACAAAGGCGCACATTCTGATGCACACCTAGAGAGCCAGGATGTGCAGACAAAGGCAGGAGTACACGGTCAGACAAATACCCCCCCACACACCGTCCGTGTGTTTACGTACCAACACTAAAATGTCGACGTCAAAGCTAATCTGGCCTCTTATTTTCTTAACAATAAATTCTCTCATACTTCACCTCCTAATTTACCTTCTGTTGGGCTGATTTCTAAATACTCTTTCAGTATTTAAACTCACCTGAACTCAGGAACGGATACGCGTCCAATCTCAGTTTGTCACCTTCAGGTCCCGCTGCTGCAGTCCCCCGATCAAACAAGGACGTCCCTCTCCCAGAGTCTGGCAGGCGAGGAAATAGGGACTGTATGGCCTGAGTGACGGAGAGACGAAGAGGGAAAGGGTTTTTTCCATTGTTCTTCCACATTAACCTCCAACTCAGTCTTTAGTTTGGCACAGGGTAAAGTCACATGTTGACCCCTGCAGGGCGTGATGCAAGCAGCGACAGAGTGGCAGCAAGGACGGGACGAGAGGGTGCCGAGGGACACGGGCTAAGTCAGGGAGGTGAGAGGACCGAGAGGCTCAGAGACTCAAAGGAAGGAAGAGCACAGAGTCAAATGGAGACCAGCCATGAAGCGCTTGTTCTGAGGATAAATGACAAACGTGGAGTCGGATTGGGAGTCGGCTCACATGAAGCAGCGCAGACAGCTGATGTCTGAGGGGCTGACGTTAACACGGACATGTCATTTTCTTTTGTTGCCTTAAATGTGTAAAACAGGTGAAGCTAAAAAAAAGAGAGATCTTAGGAATCAAGGGAACCAAGGGAGGATTTTTTTCCTGCGCGGGGCTCTAGATCAATAGTATCTGTCACCCCGCAGATACTTTGAAAGACGAGACTGTACTCCCAAGCTGCGAGATCTGCATTGCTTAACAAACCGCATTAATGACCTGCCATTGATCCGATGTGACGCCACCCCTTTGCTTTCTATTTCTTTCATTTTCAATCGATCACAGATGGATATGCCATCAGAGGGCTGGAGGAGAGGAAGAAAGGATGGTGCCTTCCTCTTGTGTTTTAAGGACAATTAAAACCGTCTCCTAGTTCCATCCTAAATGGATGAAATGAAAGATGACGCTCTGACTGGATGTTCCAATAAAATTGCCACGTAAATCTTTTTTGAAAATTGATGATGTAATATGGGAAATCATTAAAGTGTACCACAGGAACATTATTTGTCTAATTAATCTGGACATTTTATGCTCTTTGTTTAGCTCTTTTTGGCTGCCATACCTTCGCCGGCTCTCAGTAAAGAGAGACAGGAAGGAAGAGGATCTCTGCTCGGGTCAGGAGCAAACGTGCTGCAGGGGCTTTGAGAGACTCAACAGAAAAATCACTGAAACGAAATCAAGGTTACTAAATATTTAAGGAGCAGCCCAAGCGGTCAGTTGTCTTCCTGTAGTAGCTCTCAGATTCTGTCATGTTGACATTTATGTCCGATTATCAGATTTGCTTTAATCCCTCTTCCGGTCGCCCCACCACACCCTTCTTACCTCTGGGCTGCAGTCGGGTGCAGCAGAGCCTCCATTGAAGTGGTTCTGGGTCAGAAAGAAGGGGCAGTTGGCCATGTCTAGGATGGGGTAGTTGACCAGTACCACCTTACTGAAGTTAAACTTGTAGGTGAAGCGTTTGCCTTTGGTCTTGTGCAAAATCCGTTTGTTGTAGTAATACCTGCGATGGAAAGGGAGGATAAAAGGGAAGGAGAAAAGTGGATATCCAAGGAGGGATAGAGGTAATAAGGAAGAGGAAAAGGAAGCAAAGAGGGAGGATTAGCACAACGCTTACATCAAGGTTCTGTTTCATCAAGAACAGGTAAACAACCTCAGTGCTGGAGGCTGAAAGATATGCTGATTTCCCACTGTAATTATTCAGCTCCTGAGATCAATTCATGGCTCACTGTCTTCATTCAATACAATATTGTTCTTTACAAGGAAATTCTATCTAGCAGAAAAACACGTGTACCCACAAATGTTGCAGTCTTTCACTTGAATCATCAGATGCAGGTTAAACTTGTCCAAAGCTCAGCTGAATGTAAAGGACATTAGGAAGCTGCCACCTTCTCCCACGGACAAGACACAGTGCTGTGGAGGCAGCAGCTGAATAGCAGGAGCGGTCTCTATGGTAACAACCACCCCGTTCGGGCATGTTGCGTTGCCGCCATGTCATTTTCCTGTGCCACCCACTGAGGTGTCACCCTGCCGGGGTACCACCAGCACAGGCAGAACATGGAGCCATCTGTCCCGGAGGAGCTGGGAGAGGGTGGAGGCAGCGTGCTCCAGGACCGTGTGACGACTGCCACTCCGGGAAAAGGGGATCGGACAAAGTTCCAGCACAGTTTCTGCCACTGTTTGGTCTGAAGCCACCAGAGTAAATGCACCTAATCCAAAATGCATTAGACGAGCTCAGCATTAAACGGTGGCGAGACACGCTTCATTATGCAAACACATGGTAGCAACAAACGCAGCAGCGTCGGTATCGGACCGTTCCACAGCGGCGCTGCGCGGGGCACTCAAGTGTGCGTCTTTTGCTGTGCGTGGCAATTGTTCTATGGCCCTTAATTGAGCAATTAAGTGAGGCTAATTAAGAAAGCTAATTGTGGCCCCAGCCAATTCATAACAATTAGAATCTGACGACAGCCTCCATTAACAAGGGGCCAAAGGAGTGTGTGTGTGTGGGTGTGTGTGTGTGTGGGTGTGTGTTTGTTGGGGGAGGCAAGTTTGTATAGTGTGTATTAACATTAAAAAAAAGTGTGTGTGTGTGTGTGCGTGTGCATGTGTGTGCGTGTGCACGTGTGTGTGTGTGTGTGTGTGTGTGTGTGTACTGAGAGGATGGAGGGTGAACGATGTTGTTTGAATCGTCTTGGCTGAGTTCGTGTTCGCTGTTTTCTTGTTCTTCGGTCTTCAGAAGTCCGAGCTATTTCGCGCTGGGGCTTAATTTTAAAATCCCTATTGAATTTTTTATTTGGCAGCTCAATGGTGAACTTTCCATTAGGATGTCTCCAGATAAGGAGAAATTGAGGGTATTGACGTCCCAGGGAAAAGCTCCGTCTTTATCTTTCCATTAGATGAGCATGAAAAAGAGACACGTTCAGTAAGAGTAAACAACCTATGTAAACTCCGATGTGATAAACATCCTGATTTATCTGATAAATTTCCTGATTTATCTGAGGCCGTCTGTGATTTTGCCCGACATTTCCCAGTTTACGCCCGACAGCTCACCTCAGTGCTCTGCTCAGCTTGTCGTAGTTCATGTGCGGTTTGCATTTCCTGATCCCCCAGAGCCGAGCCACCTCATCTGGATCCTTAATGACGAACTCCCCGTAGTCCCCCTGCCAGGCAATCACCCCCTGATATTCCTCCTTCTGCAATAATTCCAGAATGAAGTGCCACAACTGGATTTGTCTGGACCCGGGGCTGGACTCGGGCTTGTAGGCCCAGTCTGGGAAAGCGAACCCTGGAAAACAGAGAGGATGAGGTCAAGGCCCGTCATTTGTCCTGCAGTTTGCCAAAGGGGACAGCTGTCCTGATGACGGATGAGTGATGGTATTGAGAAATGATGTGTTTAAAATCCCAGGACGAGCCTTGAGCAACGCCCTCGAACCTCGGCAGATTGGTCCAGGAACACCACAGCTCGCCGTGAGGGATCTGATCAAACCTGGAGTCCAAAGGCTGATGGAGGTAATGGGCTCATCGAGCTGTGACTCCGTCAAACGCTGCATTTAGATTTCAGATTGTAAATAAGCTTTGTCTCGTGCACGAGCGTGATGGCGGGACTGACCTGGCGTCCAGAGAGCGGGCACCGGGGGCAGCAGCAGATCGCTGACGCAGTTACAGTCCATGCCTCCACAAGACCTGGAACAAAAACGCAGAGGCCACAGAGCTGAGTCAAATCTAGGAGGTTACTTTGCAAATATGCCCTCATAGCACAGTGGAATTAGTTTCAGGAAGGTTGAAGAGTGGAAACTTTAATCAAAAGGGAATTCTTGCATAAGGCCAAAGACCACAAGTTCAAACCCAAACTCTGGAATCAATATGAAATATGGTTTGACTATGCTGCTCTCAATCAGGTGTTTGATGGAGGCTGTTGTGGAGCAACCTGAGGCTGGTTCTGATGCAACACGCTGGACATCCATACAGCACATTTATGAGCAGCCTTTTTTAAATCCGCCTCAACGTTGTAGCATATTACAAATTGAGCACCACCCTCTTGTGGAGGAGCCATTAGAGTGCCTTAAAGGCCCCTGCAGCAATGTTGTTGGGGGCAGTTGGAGGGTCCAGGCAGTCCTCCATGAAGGACAGAAGCATGGGTGAAACCGTATGAATAATAAAACGAGGGTCACATGCATGCAGACAGACCTTCACAAAGACAGAGAGACCAGGACATGTGGACATGAGGACATGTGCATCCAGGAGAAGGACGTGCTGGTGTTTCCACTCAGCGGTGGGACGAGACCTCATCAGGGTGGTTTTCCATGGCTCAGATGGAAGCGATGCCCCGGCGCTACGCCGCTGTCTTTAATGCCGCCTTCTCTATGGCTCCCTTCACTCTCTGCCTCTATTTAATTATGCTCTGTGAATTTTGGATTTTCCCTCCAGCATTGAAATGGAATGTGAATTATTAAGGTGTGTTTGTATAAATTATTATTGCTAACTCCAGGCACTTCTCTCTCTCTCTGGTTCTTGCTCTCTCCCACCCTGCTTCTAGTCTTTGGACTGTGACCCCTTTCGCTCTCCCTCCTCAGCCTCTTCATCTGTCTTGTTTTCAAGGCGCTCCGTCTTTAGATATGAGTTGGCATTCATCCTTTCTCAGTCCCATCTTTCTTTTTCTTGTCATTCACGCTATTGCCTTTCCTCCTTTCTCTCCATCCTTCAGCCTACACACGCAGCTCCCACTTGATTATTCTAAAGCTTCCAATCGCAGCTATAGGTCCAAAGCTCACTGCGTGTTCTTGTGGGATATAAATGCAGACGGTATTTGATTTTGCAATCACATCGGCCTTGATTGGAAACGCCCTCTTTGAAGACATGTCCGTGTGTTGGAACCTGGCCTCCAGCCTGCAGATGTGTGTGCAGGCCTCAGCTGAGATCTGAAGTCTTTAGAGGAGAAGCGATGCTGTGTTTGAGGTAATAATCTATAACTTTTCCTCTCCCTCGTGGGCTACAGGTCATCAATACTGTATCATCTCTTTCATTTGCCATATTCTTGCGGTCTGCAGCGTACAAATCTCCTCTCCTGTGAGGATTCCTGCTCCCGTCTGTCAGGGTTTCTGCAGCCACCTCTCTCCACCTACGCGCCCCTATATATTTAGATACATGCGTACTACTTTACAACACTTATCTGTACAGGTGCATCCTCCTTCTCTCTGCCCTCCTTCTTTGTATTCAGGCGTGCATCCCTTAACCTCCTCCTGCCCCACCCACCTCCTTTTCTCTCCATCGTTCCTGCTCTGTGTGTTTTGCTTCGGAGCAGTAATTTTCCGTTTGATTTCGGAGGTAATGCATTTTTTACAAATCAAAGAGGAAGCCAACCTGCCCCCCCCCCCCACACACACACACACACATACACAAAAACTCACTCCCTCCCAACTCCTCTTCCTCCACCCCTCCCTCCCTCCTCCCCATGCCCTCCCTTCTCCATCTCCCGTTCTGGCCCCCCTTGGCCCTCCAGGCCAGAGAGGAGATAAAGGAGCCCCCATCATTTCCTTGTTAGTTTTGATTTGGGCAGCACAGGGCTTTCAAGTTCCCCCCATCACCCCCAGAAACATTATAACTAGCAGCCCAGGGAATACTGTTCCTCTTCCACACACACTTATGCACACACACACACACACACACACACACACACACACACACACACACACACACACACACACACACACCAGATACGGATGCTCGCAGATTGTAACAGATCGTACATGTACAGTAAACACAAGCCGATATGTCACAAATTCAGGTAGCACACACACACACACACACACACACACACACACACAGTGTGAGTGAGTGAGAACACAAAATAAGACATGGAGCCCATAGATATTGACTAAATCAATAAACGCCCGCCAACACACACCCCGGTGAGCTGAGAGACAGGATGGACATTGTTTACTAAAGACGTTGATGGTGGTGATTAAGCACCGACGTGTGCAGATAAAACACAAATGCGTTTTATTTTGCACAAAAGCAACCGAGGAGTCCAAACAAAGCACCCGGTGAAATCCAGTGGAGATGATGGATAACACAAATAAATAGTAACAATGGGGGGGGGCAGCATGGGTCAGAGTTAATGCAGAAAGTGTAGTGGGACAAAGCGACTCCCTCTGCTCAAAGAGTCAGTTGTCTTTCGTTAGTTTTGTCTAACTCACATTTTTCATGCTGGTGGTTTATTCATTTGAGTCTTTGTTAAAGTCTTAAATCACGTGAGGTTTACAGGTAGCTGCACTCTGCACATAAATCAAAGGCTAATAGAAAACTTCAGACAGACGCTCCTTGAACAGGTTTGACATGGAATATTTATACCCAGAAACATTTATTGGGTGTTTCCCAGGGTGACAGGCTAACCTTGACCCTAAAGAGTGAAATACACAACAGCGGCTGATACTGCTGGAGAACTGTGATGTTTTGGACAGACACTTCTGGTTCACCCCTCTATGAACCACCAGTAGAGGGCGTTGAGTGTCCAAATGACCCCTAAAAGCAAAGTTCTTCAGCCACAGTTTGTCCTTTGTAGGAACTCTGAGGGCAGGATGAGCAAGGAGAAGAGCCAGGCCTCATTGAAGAAGTCCCCAGCTACGACGGGGTCTTAACGGAGGAGCGGCGTAACTCTCCCATGGTGCCCTGGCCTGCAGTCAGGCCTGGACAGCTGGTTTGTTGGTCTGTAGTGACGGTCTGTTGCCCTAAAGTAGGATACAGGTGCACGCTCTAGTGGTGAGAATGACCTCAATCACCAACTCAGATTATGAAAGCTTCCTTTGATGCCTTGGGACATGTTAGAGAACCCTCTAGTGTTCTGTTCAATAATAGTAATTATTAATATCAGTGCCATGCCTGAGATGCTGATTACATCATGCAAACATAGGCTAGGTTAGAGTTAGTGCTCCAGTTATGGTAAGTGGACTCCAGGTCCTACAAGGTCTAGGCCATATACCCCTGTATTGTTCAGCATGGATGCCCACTGAATTTTCCCCCTAGGACGGTGAAGCCATGACCCACCCTACTCTTCCTTTATTGATTAGCTTGGGTAAATTTGGGTGTGAGGACTGATGAGCCAATCAGAGGCAGAGGAGGGAATCGTCTTCATACATCCACGCCAGCCAGCAGCTCAGATAATGTGCATGATTCCACACGTGCAGGTGGCCTGGAACATCACTGTGGATGGACTGAGGTCCAGCTCACCCACAATGCCCAGTTGTCCATCACCAGTCTGTGGGCCAGTGTTGGTTTAGTGGGTTCTGAGTAATCTTTCCTCTCTGATATCAAGCAGCAGAACTTATGCCACACCGAGCACGTGCTTGTACCTTATGGGTAACGCAAGTATGGATGTGTGGGTAAAATGAGATGCCAGTAACACTGTAACACTGGTCCACCCTCACGGAAGGGGACACTGGGAAGGGTCTTTATGCCCATTTACCTGAGACTTTATGGGTCACATGGTAGGACCTCAATTAAGGTAAAATTACAAAATTCTTTGGTTTTAATGATGAAGTCACTCTTAATAACTGTGGCATTATTAAGCAATAGAGTATGCAGAGGGTTCCTGGTTCGAGTCCCAGTGCAGACTAAACATGGAAGTAGTGTAGGAGGAGGTGTCAGACCACCTCAGGGCACTACCGAGGTACCCTTGTGCAAGGCACCGAACCCGCAGTAAAGGCCCCTGGGATGAACTAGCAACTCATGCAGGGGGGCCCTGCCTTCACCCACTGTGTCCCCTCCCTGTGACCCCCGAAAGGGATAAATGGAGAAGAAGAGTATTTTTATTACTTTTCATTCACCTAATTCTTTAATTTTCTTTAGAATTTGGTGACTTAATTGAATAAATTGTTTCACCGGCTATTTTGGATGCAACATTAAGCTCAGTACCGTCTGTGACATATCTGACATATCGGACCTATGATGAGCTGCTGTGGTGGTAGAAGTGGTGCAGTTCCAGAGATAGAGGATGGCAGTAACAACTGGTACTGAGCACTATGACTTGGGTCCAAGGACGTAGAGGAGGGGGCGACCTGACATCAGGCAACATTATGTCCCCAATCTTGTCTAAAGAAGTAACGAGTGACAGATATGAAAAGAAGGAAAAATCTGAGAAGCATGGAGACTCTGGCCTCCCTGATTCTTTCTTTTTGCTCTAGATGAAACAGGCGCTGTTCATGTCTCATCTTCCTTTCTTCACTTGCCCCCCAAAAAAGACCCAACTGCACCCCCACTCCTCTTTCTTTCACTCTCCATGCCTCTTCCCCTCTCTTTCCATCCACCTCTCTCTGTTCCTCTGCCTGAGCTCTGACACACTGGTCAGCCTCAGGGTGGAAGAACAGAGGGACTCAGCGATGGGTTTGTTAGGGGAGATGGAAAGAAGGAGAGTGGAGGAGTGAGGAGGGGCAAGAAAGAGAGTGACTAGAAGAAGAGGGAAAGGTTGAAAAGGGGTGACAGGAACGGAGAAAGAGAACTTGCCCATCCAAAGGTTAAAACTACCCAAAACAATCACATTCTGTTACAGAAGTGCATTAGAATTTCTCCTGTCATCACTTGTGCTGAGTTAAAATCAGGAGTTCAGACCAGGACTAACCTGCCCCAGGTTGTCAGGCAGCTTTGTAAGAATATAACCAAACTTATGGAATTCTCTCCACCTTTAAATGCTGACACTTATACATCAGAGCATTTAATGACCAACCTGTCAGACTTTGATGAATCCCAGGTATCATTTGAACAATTAAATATTTGTATCTGGTGAGATAAGAATCAGTTTATATTTAAATATTTGAACTGTTGTTGAAAATGTGTGTTTCTTTTGCCTAAATATTTCCGATTTTCTTTTCCTTGAGGAAACTGTTCTCGACATCGATAATGTCAAACTACAAGTTAACGTGAATCTCAAATCCTGAAATAACCTAATAAAGACAAAACTGATAACTTGGGCAAAATATGACACGTTTTTACCCATTTTCTATTACATGATTGAGTCACGTGGTACCGAATAATACCTGCTGTTTCATGATAAAGAAAGCTCTTATCAGTTGTTTGGGTTTTAATCACAAAAGGCGCGAGACGGGAGAGGATGAGCTCAGGTATTAGTGGATGTATGGAACGCGGGCCTTAAGAAAATAAGCAAAAGATGGGGAAAGGGGATGAAGAAAAAAGAATCAATCGATAGGGTTAAATTATTCATCGTCATTAATTATCGATCGTTCTCCGCTGCCGGCTCGTCCGCCTCGCGCCGGAGTTGAAAGGAGGGAAAGCGCGCTTTAATAAAACCGGCTCGAGCCTCATTGTTTCATGTCCCGCGGCAAAGAAAAAGCTGGAGTTTGGCTTTGCCCGCGCCACGAGAAAACACACACACACACACGCACGCACGCGCGCGCGCCGTTCCTTTACGCGCACTCCTCACTCCCTCGCTGTCGACGAGCAGGACGAGCTTTGGGGAGCCTCGCGCGGTGTTCGCGGGGCGGCTGTGTCTCGCGTGGATCGATGAGGGATCAATGGCTCGCGCTGACTAATAGCCAGAGAACGCCTTTGATCTCGCGGCTGAGAGATCAAAACCTTCGCGAGAGGGAAGAGAAATGGGGAAAGAAGCTGCGCCGGCGAGCTGACCTTCACGTATACGCGCGTGTACGCACACCTTTACGCAAAAGTCCATGCGCGAGACAGCGCATCATATTTAGCGTAGGTTCCAGTCAGGACAATATAGATCTATAGAATCGCCAGCGCGTGCGCTTGTCTTGGCGGGACTGAGGCGCGTGAGGGGCGCGCACCCGCGCCACCTGCTCTCCCAGTTTAAGCTTGATTTCGACTTCCTCAGACAAGGTGATGAAGTGAAGGAAGGAAACCATCTGTTGGCTCCAGGAAGCAGATGAGCGTCCTCTGGGCTCAACGTTGCGTGTGAGCGCGGGAGATAAAAGGCAAGAAGAAGAAGAAGAAGAAGAAGAAGAAGAAGAAGAAGAAGAAGAAGAAGAAGAAGAAGAAGAAGAAGAAGATCTAAAAGCTGCTTCAGATAACTGTTGAATTATTAGGAATCATTTTAATGTTTAGAAAGCTTCATCAGAAAAGTAGCTTATATATAAATAACTGGAGTCTGAGAGACATCATTACAAAGATAATAGTAATTACCTCGGAATTAATTAACAGTAGTACGAATGACAAACTTTTACTTCTGAAGTATTTTGGCTACAATCTAAGAAATAAGTCACACATTTTCTGAGTTTCCACAAGTGTTGGTTTCAAACAAATGAGTGGTCACGTGATTATCAGGACAGCTGTTAATTTCTCAATCTCTTGTTCTGATTTTGCACTTTAGCCAGGAACTGTGTCCCCCCCCCCCTCCCAGCACGATCCTCTATTGCCCTCTTTAGCCTCCCCCTCCCCACCAATGCCCCCCCCCCCTCTGCTCACTCAGTTACTCTCTCTATCGCTCTCACTTCCCGAATTAACCACTCAAGAAGTCACCACCAACTCAATCAATAGCTCATACATAAACCTGCTATAATCGCTCCCCTGCCCGTCTGGCTGCCTCCTTCCCCGTTCCCTCCTCCCCCGTTCCCTCCTTCCCTCCTTCCCCGTTCCCTCCTCCCCCGTTCCCTCCTTCCCCGTTCCCTCCTCCCCCGTTCCCTCCTCTCCCCGTTCCCTCCTTCCCCGTTCCCTCCTCCCCCGTTCCCTCCTCTCCCCGTTCCCTCCTTCCCCGTTCCCTCCTCTCCCGTTCCCTCCTTCCCCGTTCCCTCCTCCCCCGTTCCCTCCTCTCCCCGTTCCCCTCCTTCCCCGTTCCCCTCCTCCCCCGTTCCCTCCTTCCCCGTTCCCTCCTCTCCCCGTTCCCTGCTCTCCCTGTTCCCTCCTCTCCCGTTCCCTCCTTCCCCGTTCCCTCCTCCCCGTTAGCGAGTGCTTTCGTGAGCCTTCAGAAAGTTTGCACCGATCTTTATGCTTATGATCATCTACTATGGCCTTATTGTTCTCTCAGCCCTGTATTTACACATGCTATAGCATTAGCTGCTGGCTCCAGGGGCCTGATATTTACACATGCTATAGCATTAGCTGCTGGCTCCAGGGGCCTGATATTTACCCATCCTTCTAAAATGTATTACAGGATCACCATAATTCTTTTAAGTGCAAGAGAACCATCGCGCCATGTTAGCGTGTCCATCCAGAATGGGGCCGATATTGCGTTATAGCAAAGACGAGGAGACATCAATATTGCATTATCTTATGTTTAACTGTGAGACACAGATTGTTGTTTTGGGGGCCTTTAAGATATTGTGTTACCAACGGAGATACAGGCAGACATCAATGCGCACAGTCACGCACGAGGAGCAGCAGAGAAAAGAGAATAGCACACAGAGAATTTTAAAATGCTAAGGCCTCCAAACAGCCTTTGCTTTAGCCCTTCTCTCTCCTCTCTCTCCTCGCTCTCCTCTTCTCTGCCTCTCTCTTTTCTCTCCAAAGTCTTTGATTTGTCCGAACGGTTTGATCTGTGAGAGAGTGAGTTTTGTAAACACATTTTTCACGATCATATAGCCACAGGCAAAGGGAGCGTGAGGCACAGAGGAAGAAGAAGGCGAGGGAGAGACAGCGGAGGGAGAGACACAGGGAGAAGGACTTTAATGAGCGAGTGAGATGGAAAGACTGACAGAAAGTGCACGGATGGAGCCTCAAATATGACTGGCTGCAGTGACACAGACGTGCACGTACAGACACACAGACTCTGCAGGGTTACGGCACAAGCGCCGCATCACAGGGTGACGAAATATGAAGCAACAATGGAAAAAGTGATGTTATTCCGTTTTTCCAGGGAGGGGATGACACCGTATTACCTATATGACACTTCCAGACACACACTCGCACGCACACACGCACGCACGCACGCAGGTAGATCGTGTATGTACAGTTTGGGGATTATAAAGAGAGAAAGAGCATCAGAAAACCAGATTATTGACCAGGCCAATAAAGTGGAACACAGATGGTAAACACGTCGTGCTTTATAGTTGAACCAATAAAGGAGCGAGGCTCTCATTCCTTGCATTTCTTCTTTTTTATTCACTTCGTTGGAGCACTTTCTTTTTTCATCTGGCAGCTGCTAATCCGGTTAGCTTCGATCGGCTCCAGTAATGGCGCTAAAGCGTCGCGGCTACTGTCTCCACAGAGAGGAGGACAGGAGCTGCGACCTGCGCAGACCACTAATGAGCCTCCTCTCGGATCAGGAGACAAACACCGCCTGAAGTGAACACGACAATAATCGGCATTAAACAGGAGCCAAAGAAAACGCCTAAAATCCTAATTTACAAACTAAATTACGCGCCAGAAAAATAGCAACAGTAAAAATAATGATGGCAATAATAATAATCAATAATATCACCACTAATAAAAAATAAATAATAGTAGCAATAATAATGATAATAATAATAATAATAATAATAATAATAATAATAATAATAATAATAATAATAATAGCGGTCGAAGATGATTATTCGGATTACAAGCGCTCATCTTTTTCCACACCACACGTCTTCTTTTCCCAACAGAAGAGGAAACACGTCTCAGTTCTGCAGAAATCCCTCATCAAAGACCGAGAATATGATTTACTTTTCTTATTTTTCCTTCCTTTCTCCTCGCTACGAGCGTCTCCTCGCTCCGCGTTTGCGGGGCCTCGGTTCAGGGTAGCGTCGCGTTCCACCTTTTCTTTCGCTCCCTCCTTCCTCTCTCAGCCTTTTCTTTCGCTCCCTCCTTCCTCTCTCAGCCTTTTCTGTCCGGGGAATTGTTCTCTACGTCCACAAACACATTGCAAATACCCGCCGGCCAAGCTGCATCGATTTCTAATTAGACGGCAGGATAATCGTTGGAGAGAGATGAAAAAGCAGGGAGTGATAGCGGGAGCGAGTAAATAAATATATAAATGAATTAGGGGCAGGATTAATTGAATGAATATGAGCATTAAAAAGAAACAAAGGTGATCTTGGCGAAAGGAGCTTTTATGATGTCGGCTAACATGGACAAAAAGGGAGAATTTGATGTGCAAAATTTGCTGCTGCGTTGATTCGGGAAGTCTTGCAAAGTTCCCGGTGTGGAAGCAATTAAACAGCTTTAATCGGGAAAAGTCTAAAGGGAAGAAGAAGCTTTAATTTACTTCACAAGCAAAACGAAAGAAAAAACCCTAAAATTTCAAGTGTGACAGCAATCAAAGCTGAATTGGCCCCACAGCTGGATTATCCCACTTCTCCTCTGCTCCGCCAGATTTCCAGCCCCCCCCCCCCCCCCCCCCCCCCCCCGCTGACAGGGTGACAGGGGGTTAGCCAGAGAGCTCAGGTAGCTCATTTACTTTAATTAACATTTCATCACTCCGTGAGCGGGATATCTGCTCTTTCATGCTGCTCCGTCTCTCATCCTTGTTCCCCATCCGTTCATCATCAGCCTTCCCCTGCTCCTTTCTCTCTCCTCCTCCTCGAGGCTCACCTTTCATCTTTTCCTTCTCCTTCTCCTCCCCCTCTCCTCCTCTACCTCCCCATCTCCTCCTCCTCTCCTTCTTCTCCTCCACCTCTCCTCCTCCCCTTCTTCTCCTCCTCTACCTCCCCCTCTCCTTCTCCTCCCCCCTCTCTTCCTCCTCCCCCTCTCCCCCCCTCTCCTTCTCCTCCTCCTCTCCTTCTCCTCCTCCCCCTCCTCTCCTTCTCCTCCTCCCCCTCTCCTCCTCCCCCTCTCCTCCTCCTCCACCTCTCCTCCCCCTCTCCTCCTCCTCCACCTCTCCTCCTCTCCTTCTCCTCCTCCCCCTCTCCTCCTCCCCCCTCTCCTCCTCCTTCTCCTCCTCCCCCTCTCCTCCTCCTCCCCCTCTCCCCCCCTCTCCTCCTCCCCCTCTCCTTCTCCTCCACCTCTCCTACTCCTCCTCTTCCTCCTCCTCTCCTTCTCCTCCTCCCCCTCTCCTCCTCCCCCTCTCCTCCTCCTCCTCCACCTCTCCTCCCCCTCTCCTCCTCCTCCACCTCTCCTCCTCTCCTTCTCCTCCTCCCCCTCTCCTCCTCCCCCCTCTCCTCCTCCTTCTCCTCCTCCCCCTCTCCTCCTCCTCTCCTCCCACCTCCCAAACTCTGCCTCATGTTCCTCTTCCCTCAACTCCTCGCTATGTCTGCATAAATTCTAGATGTTTACGAGATAATAGCCTATAATGTGCATGATACGACACCCATACCTACATTTCCATACAGGGTCCTGAGGTCAGAGGTCAGAGTTCAGGGTTCAGATGCCAGTTCTGATCGTTTGTGCTCCTTTGATGAAATATGCCAGCATTAATGTGAGAGATTCAGCCTTCTGTGGTCGTTAACTTAGAGTTAGCAAATCAGCTAACCTGCGTTTGGTTGAGATCCAACCGAGAGAATCATGTTAGGGTCAGGGTCAGGGTTAGGGTCAGGGTCAGGGTCAGGGTTAGGGTCAGGATTAGGGTCAGGGTCAGGTTAGGGTCAGGTTAGGGTTAGAGTTAGAGGGTTAGGGTTAGAGGGTTAGGGTCAGGGTCAGGGTTAGGGTTAGGGTCAGGGTCAGGGTCAGGGTTAGGGTTAGAGGGTCAGGGTCAGGTTAGGGTCAGGTTAGGGTTAGGGTCAGGGTCAGGGTCAGGGCCAGGATTAGGGTTAGAGGGTCAGGGTTAGGGTCAGGTTAGGGTCAGGTTAGGGTTAGGGTCAGGGTCAGGGTCAGGGCCAGGATTAGGGTTAGAGGGTCAGGGTCAGGGTTAGGGTTAGGGTTAGGGTCAGGGTCAGGGTCAGGGTCAGGTTAGGGTTAGAGGGTTAGGGTCAGGGTCAGGGTC